>NW_026600549.1:113382-165882 GCF_029448725.1 Salvelinus fontinalis
TCCCTCCCTCCCTCCCTCCTCCATCCTCCCTCCTTCCCTCTCTCTCTCCATCTTTCAGCCAGATGTGTGAGCTTCATTAAAAGCTTGTTAGTCAGTGTCGGGAGATGATGCAACTTCATGACAGGAAGCTCTGAAGTAAACAAATGTCCCAATGGGATGCATCCCAAAATGACACCCCATTTCCTACATAGTGCACTACTTTTGCTCAAGGCCCTATACACTTCTGGTCAATAGTAGTGCACTATACAGGAAATATGGTGCTATTTAGGACGCGGATAATGTTTTCATGTTAAATCCCAGATACATTCCTAAGTCTGAAAACTGACATGCTTTTTAAGCTGATTACTCTGAGTTTTCTGGACCGGAGAATGATTCTCAAAAGAGATAGAAAGAGAGATGGAGAGAGTGAGAAAAGATGCAAGGGAAAGTTGGATAGATGGATAGAAGCTGGTGTATCGGAAAGAGGGGGACAAGGGATGAGCAAGGGAGGGAGGGAGAGAGAGGGGGGGAGAGGGGGGAGAGGAGAGAGGAGGGAGAGAGAGAGGGTAAGAGAGAAAGAGAGAGAGAGAGAGAGAGAGAGAGAGAGAGAGAGAGAGAGAGAGAGAGAGAGAGAGAGAGAGAGAGAGAGAGAGAGAGAGAGAGAGAAAGAGAGGGAGACAGAGAGTTGTAGCAGAGGACAAATAAAGGTATTTTATCCTCTGTGGTTTGTCAGTTTGTTCACAGCACTGGTCTATATGGTAATGAGACCAGACAGAGGAAGGATGAAAGGATAAACAAATGACAGAGCAGGAAATAAAGACAGAGAAATAGACAGAGAAAGAGACAGACAGAGAAATAGACAGAGAGAGAGACAGAGACAGAGACAGAGACAGAGACAGAGACAGAGACAGAGACAGAGAGAGAGAGAGAGAGAGAGAGAGAGAGAGAGAGAGAGAGAGAGAGAGAGAGAGAGAGAGAGAGAGAGAGAGAGAGCGAGCGAGAGAGAGAGGGGAGAGAGAGAGAGAGAGAGACAGACAGAGAGAGAGAGGGGAGAGAGACAGAGAGAGAGAGAGAGAGAGAGAGAGAGAGAGAGAGAGAGAGATCAGAAACCATACTACAGCTGTGATGACTGAAGTCATACTAACGCTGCAGTCTGTGTGACTTTGTTGGCAGTTTAACTTCTGTCCTTATGATCCTGGCATTGAGACTGTAGTACATCAAACTCAAGGTACTAAAACACATATTATTTTCCGTAAATTAAAACCTTGGCCATGTATCCAACAGTGGAACATGAACCCCGTGGCGCATCTAAATAAGCCTGGTACATCAACGATTCACAGTTAGCCTTCGTGGGACCATGGATTTCTATTGGAATGACCTTACTGAGTAAACTATTTCTCATTATGACTTTTTGGGGGGAATCACACGACTGTGAGGCGTGACTCTGTGCTTTCCGTGTGCTAGCTAGCGTACAGGGAGTGTTAGGTAACCTGACGCAGCGTAACTTCTGAAACTAACGCCTTGCATTATGGTCTTGACGAGAAGAAAAAAACGTTTCTGTTTGGGGGAGGTTCTCTTCTTCACTGTTCAACCAATCCAGTAAATGTGGAGGAGGAGTTAAGATGGAGTGTCACCTTGTTAACGTTCCAAAAAGCGGAAGTCACATCATCTCTTTCCTGAGTGTGCATCTCTTCAGTATTATATCCTCTCGTTGTAACGTCCTGACCAGAGTTCGTATGTGTTTTGCTTGTGTAGTATTGGTCAGGACGTGAGCTGGGTGGGAATTCTATGTTGTGTGTTTAGTTTGTCTGTTTCTATGTTGGGTTAAATGTGTTGCCTGATATGGTTCTCAATTAGAGGCAGGTGTTTGACGTTTCCTCTGATTGAGAAGCATATAAAGGTAGGCTGTTCTCACTGTTTGTTTGTGGGTGATTGTTCCTGTGTCAGTGTTGGTGCTACACGGGACTGTGACGGTTAGTGTGTTTTGTCAGTTTGTATAGCGTCTTGTTTTGTTTTGATTAAATTCATTATGTCTAATTACCACGCTGCACATTGGTCCTCTGATCCTTCTCGCCTCTCCTCGTCTGAGGAGGAGGACGAAGTAGACTGCCGTGACACTCGTTCAGCTTTTTAACCGGTTACATCTGGTTGTTGGGAACTCGGACTCGGCAGATGTGTTGAGGGAGATGATTGGTTGGTAGATTAAGCCAAATGGCTGGGAGCTTCTCCCGGTCTTTCTGTATTGGCTAACGAAAGCCAAGTTTAAAGCGTTGGTCCAGCATGCGGAACGAGAGGATATAACACTGAAGAGATGCACACTCACACTCACACACGTATGCACACACACACATACAGTCATTAAGTTTGCCTGACGACACAACAGTGGTAGGCCTGATTACCGACAACGATGAGACAGCCTATAGGGAGGAGGTCAGAGACCTGACAACGATGAGACAGCCTACATGGAGGAGGTAAGAGACCTGACAACGATGAGACAGCCTATAGGGAGGAGGTCAGAGACCTGACAACGATGAGACAGCCTACATGGAGGAGGTAAGAGACCTAGCCGTGTGGTGCCAGGACAACATCCTCTCCCTCAATGTGATCAAGACAAAGGAGATGATTGTGGACTACAGGAAAA
Organism: Salvelinus fontinalis; assembly: GCF_029448725.1. Classification (NCBI taxonomy): domain Eukaryota; kingdom Metazoa; phylum Chordata; class Actinopteri; order Salmoniformes; family Salmonidae; genus Salvelinus; species Salvelinus fontinalis. The sequence goes on from NW_026600549.1 coordinate 116,003, forward strand.
GGAGGACCGAGCACAACCCCATTCTCATCGACAGGGCTGTAGTGGATCACGTTGAGAGCTTCAAGTTCCTTGGTGTCCATATCACCAACAAACTAACATGGTCCAGGCACACCAAGACAGTCGTGAAGAGGGCACGACAAAGCCTTTTCCCCCTCAGGAGACTGAAAAGATTTGGCATGGGTCCTCATATCCTCAAAAGGTTCTACAGCTGCACCATCGAGAGCATCCTGACTGGCTGCATCATTGCCTGCATTGGCAACTGCTCGACCTCTGACCGCAAGGCACTACCTCTGTAGTGCGTACGGCCCAGTACATCACTGGGGCCAAGCTTCCTGCCATCCAGGACCTGTATACCAGGTGGTGTCAGAGGAAGGCCCTAAAAATGGTCAAAGACTCCAGCCACCCTAGTCATAAACTGTTCTCTCAAGTCTAGGTCTATGAGGCTTCTTAACAGCGTCTACCCGCAAGCCATAAGACTTCTGAACAGCTAATCAAATGGATACCCAGACTATTTGCGTTGCCTCCCCCTCCTATCACTTTAATAACTATACCTACATGTACATATTACCTCAATTAGTTGACTAACCGGTGACCCTGCATATTGATATTGTCTCTGTACCGGTACCCCCTGTATATAGCCTCGCTACTGTTATTTTAATGCTGCTCTTTAATTATTTGTTATTTTTATCTTTTTGTTACTTAACACTTATTTTTCTAAAAATTGCATTGTTGGTTAAAGGGCTTGTAAGTAAGCATTTCACTGTAAGGTCTACACCTGTTGTATCGGTGCATAATGTGAATTGATTTGATAACCTGTTAACAGGTTATCAGGTTAACAGGTTAACAGGTTATCAGGTTATAAGGTTAACAGGTTAACAGGTTAACAGGTTATCAGGTTAACAGGTTAACAGGTTAACAGGTTAACAGGTTATCAGGTTATAAGGTTAACAGGTTAACAGGTTAACAGGTTAACAGGTTAACAGGTTATCAGGTTATCAGGTTAACAGGTTAACAGGTTAACAGGTTATCAGGTTAACAGGTTATAAGGTTATAAGGTTAACAGGTTAACAGGTTATCAGGTTATCAGGTTATAAGGTTAACAGGTTAACAGGTTAACAGGTTAACAGGTTATCAGGTTATCAGGTTAACAGGTTAACAGGTTAACAGGTTATCAGGTTAACAGGTTATAAGGTTATCAGGTTAACAGGTTAACAGGTTATCAGGTTAACAGGTTATAAGGTTAACAGGTTAACAGGTTAACAGGTTAACAGGTTATCAGGTTATCAGGTTAACAGGTTAACAGGTTAACAGGTTATCAGGTTATAAGGTTAACAGGTTAACAGGTTAACAGGTTAACAGGTTATAAGGTTAACAGGTTAACAGGTTAACAGGTTATCAGGTTAACAGGTTATCAGGTTAACAGGTTAACAGGTCATCAAATCAATTCACATTATGCACCGATACAACAGGTGTAGACGTGGTTGGTCTCATTTACTCTTTCTCTTGTTCTGCGGGGAACAGGTTAACAGGTTATCAGGTTAACATGTTAACAGGTTATCAGGTTATCAGGTTAACAGGTTAACAGGTTATCAGGTTATCAGGTTAACAGGTTATCAGGTTATCAGGTTAACAGGTTATCAGGTTAACAGGTTATCAGGTTAACAGGTTAACCTGATAACCTGATAACCTGATAACCTGATAACCTGTTCCCCGCAGAACAAGAGAAAGAGTAAATGAGACCAACCACGTCTACACCTGTTGTATCGGTGCATAATGTGAATTGATTTGATGACCTGTTGACCTGTTAACCTGATAACATGTTAACCTGATAACCTGATAACCTGTTCCCCGCAGAACAAGAGAAAGAGTAAATGAGACCAACCATCCTGGAATCATCTTTCCCTCTTTTCTAATGTTTTTCCCACAAATTCCCTCCCTCCCTCCATCCTCTCCCTCCCTCCATCCATCCCTCCCTCCATCCTCTCACTCCCTCCCTCCCTCCCTCCATCCTCTCACTCCATCCCTCCCTCCCTCCATCCATCCATCCATCCTCTCACTCCCTCCATCCATCCTCTCACTCCATCCCTCCCTCCATCCATCCTCTCCCTCCATCCCTCACTCCATCCATCCCTCCCTCCCTCCCTCCATCCCTCACTCCATCCCTCCCTCCATCCATCCTCTCACTCTATCCTCTCACTCCATCCCTCTCTCCCTCCATCCCTCTCTCCCTCCATCCCTCCCTCCATCCATCCTCTCACTCCATCCATCCTCTCTCTCCATCCTCTCCCTCCATCCTCTCCCTCCATCCATCCTCTCACTCCATCCCTCCCTCCATCCATCCTCTCACTCCATCCCTCCCTCCCTCCCTCCATCCATCCTCTCACTCCATCCCTCCCTCCCTCCCTCCATCCATCCTCTCACTCCATCCCTCCCTCCCTCCCTCCCTCCCTCCCTCCATCCATCCATCCTCGCACTCCATCCCTCCTCTCACTCTATCCCTACCTCCCTACCTCCCTCCCTCATCCCTCCTCTCACTCCATCCCTCCCTCCATCCCTCCATCCATCCTCTCACTCCATCCTTCCCTCCATCCCTCCATCCATCCTCTCACTCCATCCCTCCCTCCATCCCTCCATCCATCCTCTCACTCCATCCCTCTCTCCATCCATCCCTCCCTCCATCCATCCTCTCACTCACTCCCTCCCTCCATCCCTCCCTCCCTCCCTCCATCCCTCCTCTCCCTCCCTCCATCCATCCCTCCTCTCCCTCCATCCTCTCCCTCCATCCATCCTCTCACTCCTTCCCTCCCTCCCTCCATCCATCCTCTCACTCCCTCCCTCCCTCCATCCCTCCCTCCCTCCCTCCCTCCCTCCCTCCATCCCTCACTCCATCCCTCCCTCCATCCATCCTCTCACTCCCTCCCTCCCTCCATCCCTCCCTCCATCCATCCCTCCCTCCCTCCCTCCATCCCTCACTCCATCCCTCCCTCCATCCATCCTCTCACTCTATCCTCTCACTCCATCCCTCCCTCCCTCCATCCCTCTCTCCCTCCATCTTCTCACTCCATCCCTCCCTCCCTCCATCCCTCCTCTCCCTCCATCCTCTCACTCCATCCCTCCCTCCCTCCATCCCTCCTCTCACTCCATCCCTCCCTCCCTCCTCTCCCTCCATCCCTCCTCTCCCTCCATCCCTACCTCCCTCCCTCCAGCCCTCCTCTCCCTCCATCCTCTCATTCCATCCCTCCCTCCCTCCATCTAACCCTCCATCCCTCCTCTCCCTCCATCCTCTCACTCCATCCCTACTTCCCTCCCTCCTCTCACTCCATACATCACTCCCTCCCTCCCTCCATTCCTCCTTCCTTCCCTCCCTCCAACTGACTCCCTAACCTTGTGGTCAAATCTACATTCTGAGAAGAGCAAGAGAGATAGAGAGAGAGATAAAGAGGAAGAAAGAGGGAGACGGAGAGGGGTGTGGAATGCCTGAATGGAATCCATTGTTTCAGATTAGAGTTGTAGAATAGAAAGGGAAGTGTTCCGGGGTCAGTCACAAGTGGCACCCTATTCCCTTTATGGTGCACTACTTTTTACCAGAGCCCATAGGGAATAGGGTACAATGTAGGGAATAGGGTGCCACCATTTGGGATGCACAGTAGTGTGCTGACAGTCAGAGATTCTGTTATTGTATAAATAGTGCAGATTGAGCTGGATTGAATAATTCACTTATCATAATTCAGACTTTGACTTGGATGTACTTTGGGTAGATTGTAAAGAGAGATACAGAGCCTCCAGAAAGAATTCCCTTCGACTTTTTCAACGGTTTTGTTTGTGTAACAGCATGAATTAAAAAAAATTAAAAAAATATAAAAATTTAGATTTTTTGTGTGTCACTAGCTTACACACAATATCACATAATGTCAAAGTGGAATCATGGTTTTAGACATTTAAAAAAAAAATAATAATATGAAAAGCTGAAATTCCTTGAGTCATATGCATTCAAGACTAAATAAGCTCGAGTAAAAATGTGCTTTTTTACATAATAAGTTGCATGGACTCACTCTGTCTGCAATAATAGTGTTTAACATGATTTTTGAATGACTACCTCATCTCTGTCCCCCACACATATAATTATCTGTAAGGTCCCTCAGTCGAGCAGTGAATTTCAAACACAGATTCAACCACAAAGATCAGGGACGTTTTTCCAATGCCTCACAACGAAGGGCACCGATTGGTAGATCGTGTTATAGGTCATCGAAAACAACGAGGGAGTTTTTTGTTGTTCATTAAATAAAGCTGAGCACAGAGGTAAACCATAGTGGAGGCTGCATCATGTTATGGGTATGCTTTTAATCGTTAAGGATTGGGGAGTTTTTCTGGATAAAAAATAAAATCCTAGAGGTAAACCTAGCTCAATCTGCTTTTCCACAAGACACTGCCAGACAAATTCACCTTTCAGCAGGACAATAACCTAAAACACAAGGCCAAATATACACTGGAGTTGCTTACCAAGACGACATTGAATGTTCCTGAGTGGCCTAGTTACAGTTTTTGACTTAAATCAGCGTAAAAATGTATGGCAAGACTTGAAAATGGCTGTCTAGCAGACACACAAAGACTGAAGACAAAGGAAATAAAGGTCAGAACACTTAGAGATAATTACCCAGAAAGACTCACAGCTGTAATCACTCTTAGAGACTTACCCAGAAAGACTCACAGCTGTAATCACTCTTAGAGACTTACCCAGAAAGACTCACAGCTGTAATCACTCTTAGAGACTTACCCAGAAAGACTCACAGCTGTAATCACTCTTAGAGACTTACTCAGAAAGACTCACAGCTGTAATCACTCTTAGAGACTTACCCAGAAAGACTCACAGCTGTAATCACTGCCAAAGGTGATTCTAACATGCATTCACTCAGGGGTGTGAATAGTTATGTAAATTAGATATTTCAGTATTTCATTTTCAATAAATAAACAAACATTTCCAAAAACATGTTTTCACTTTGTCATTATTGGGTATTGTGTGAAGATAGGAGATATTTTTTTTAAACATTTAATTATTTTTGAATTCAGGCTGTAACACAATAAAGCATGGAAACAGTCAAGGGGCGTGAATACTCTGTGAAGGGAAATAATCGCACGCACGCACGCACGCACGCACGCACACACACACACACACACACACACACACACACACACACACACACAAGTTGCTCAGTCACGTGTGCACACAACCACACACAGCTGCACACTCACACTCAACCAAACATCCCGACTGAAGGAAAATCTACACCCACATTTGTGAATAATAACTTGCCACTTTTAAGAGATTCTCCAGTACCTTTGTAGCACTCAAAGTCAAAAGTGGTCCCTTCAAAATGGTGTACTACGAATACAGTCATACAGTCACATACTGTATGTGCAGATATGTGCACCATGTCATTGCGCTCTGCTATGTGCGCATCTTGCCAAGCTGTCGATGATGCTGAACCTCATTGGCCAGAACTGGAATTGGCCCACGTGGGGGGAAAGTTCCGGAGCATCTCTTTAATAGCCAGGTTCCGTTTTCATGCTACCCTGCTCTTCTCAGGCTAAAACAGTCTGAGAAGCTTCAGATGGCGCTTCTTTACCAGCACACTATGTCATTAAGTCGGAATTCAAACCCTGCAGACTTTAAGGGCTCTACTAGTCCCTAAGCACACACTCACACACACACACACACTCACACACACACACACACACACACACACACACACACACACACACACACACACACACACACACACACACACACACACACACACACACACACACACACACATACATATACACACACACACAGCACTTACCACTAGATCTCAAACCTCCTTTTTCAAATCAATACCAAGTGATCTGATCGACAGAACATGATACTGTCTGTTCATTACTGATCAATTATTCACAAGTTGCCATCTGACCATGAAGTGGATGAACTCTTAACCGTAAAATGATATCCCCGAACAGACAGAGGGAACCAAAGAGCACTTCAGACCCCCCCCCCCCCCCCCCCCATCTTCCACATATAATATCACATTACATTCCTGATCAGATCTATACAACCCTCACAACTCTCTTCATTAAAGAGTTTCTGGTATTTAATTTCAATTTCTTTTGTATTTCATTGGTGCTTACATATTTGTTTTTCAATTTATTTTATATTTCATTGGTGCTTACATCTAATCTAGCCACAATGCTTCCCATAGTGTTTTGATCTCTTCTGCCAGTTTCCAATCATCCTCTCTGTATCCCACAGAATCAGCAACCAAAGTTATTTTATATAAACTGGAATTCTGTTGAAACAGAGATATTTATATTTCTGCTGAAGCCAAGAGGAATTGTCTAGGTCCAACTGGCAGGGAGATGGATGGAGGAAAGAGACAACAAAAGAAAGAAAAAAAGACAGAGAGAACATTACAGAAAGAGGGAGAGAAAGAAAGACAGAGACAGAGACAGAGACAGACAGACAGACAGACAGACAGACAGACAGACAGACAGACAGACAGACAGACAGACAGACAGACAGATAGATAGATAGATAGATAGAGAGAGAGAGACAGAGAGACAGACAGACAGACAGACAGACAGACAGACAGACAGACAGGTATTGATTTGGTCTAACTGGTGAAGAAGACAGGTATTGATTTGGTCTAACTGGTGAAGAAGACAGGTAGACAGGAAGACAAGCTTCATACAATAATAATATTAATAACATATTAATAAAAACAGTTTTTTTAAACATTTTGCTAATTTAAAAGAGTCACATTTACATACGTATTCAGACCAATTTACTCAGTATTTTGTTGAAGTACCTTTGGCAGTGATTACAGCCTTGAGTCTTCTTGCGTATGACGCTACAAGCTCTTCTCTGCAGATCCTCTCAAGCTCTGTCAGATTGGGTGGGGAGCGTCACTGCACAGCTATTTTCAGGTCTCTCAAGAGATGTTCAATCGGGTTCAAGTCTGGGCTCTGGCTGGGCCACTCAAATACATTCAGAGACTTGCCCTGAAGCCCCTCCGACGTTGCCTTGGCTGTGTGCTTAGGGTCTTTGTCCTGTTGGAAGGTGAACCTTCGCCCCAGTCTGAGGTCCTGAGCACTCTGGAGCAGGTTTTCATCAAGGATCTCTTTGTACTTTGCTTCGTTAATCTTTTCCTTGATAATGACTAGTCCCTGCCGCTGAAAAACATCCCCACAGCATGGTGCTGACACCACCATGCTTCACGTAGGGATGGTGCAAGGTTTCCTCCAGATGTGACGCTTGGCATTCAGGCCAAAGAGTTCAATCTTGGTTTCATCAAACCAGAGAATCTTGTTTCTCGTGGTCTTAGAGTCTTTAGGAGCCTATTGGCAAACTCCAAGAGGGCTGTCATGTGTATTTTACTGAGGAGTGGCTTCCATCTGGCCACTCTACCATAAATGCCTGATTTGGTGGAGTGTGCAGAAATGGTTGTCCTTCTGGAAGGTTCTCCGTACCCACAACAAAGAAACAAGATGGCAGACTGCACAGAGCCTCCAAATAAAATGTAATATTCAATATCTGTAAGTTAGTCTATATATTAGCACTTCGTACACTCATTACATTCTATCTGGATAACAACACAAAACAAATCATAAGGCTAGAGAAATGTATTGACAAATATTGCGAAAACAAAACAAACATGACGGAGAGTAAACAAGGAGAATCAATCTCCAAAAGAAAATGTGACTCCTCAACGGAAACAGACGATTTATGCTTTTCACCACCGGGTCTGGTAAGGATGGAAAGCGATCTGTTAAAGTCGATAAATAACAAACTGGGCTCACATAACTACTATACAAACATACTTGAATTAGTCAGCAAAGATATATAATAGGAGTTGAAGGCAAACCTCGAGATGATGGAAAAAGCTGCGACATTGGAGAAGGACACAAACAAGCTAAAAGGGACAGTCAATACAATAGAAACGGACGTTAATGAACTTAAAAAGTAGAACATCTTTCTGAGAGGAGTGTTACCTGACATACAGACTAGATTTATCAGAGAAAATCAAGTACTTACTGGTATTCAAGAAAGAGAAGGAGGAGTTCCCGAAAGATTAGTGAAGGAATTATTTTTTTCCCACTCGATGCTGTCGATAAAATACAACTCGAACGTGTACACCGTTTCGGACCAAGAGGACAGAGATATGAGCACCCAATCGTTGCCAAATTTGCTATCTTTAAAGTAGTGGTTAAACGCCTGGGTAAAAGACTCGCTGGCACGAAAATAGGCATGAATCATCAGTTCCCGAGGGAGATTGCAGAACGGCACAAAGTTCTGTATCCGATCTTCAAGGAGAATAGATTAAAAGGGAAGTGTTTAGCCCTCGTAGTCGATAAACTGTATATTGAAAACCAAATATTCCGAGACACAAAGAATACTGTCACGTCCTGACCTTAGAGATCCTTTACATTCTCTATTTTGTAGGTCAGGGTGTGACTAGGGTGGGATATCTATGTTTATATTTCTTTGTTGGCCGAGTATGGTTCCCAATCAGAGGCATCTGTCTATCGTTGTCTCTGATTGAGGATCATACTTAGGCAGCCATTTTCCCCACCTTCAGTTGTGGGATCTTGTCTTTGTCTGTTGCAGGTGTTTGCACTGCTAGCTTTACGTTCGTTGAGTTGTTTATAGTTTGTTTTTTTGTGGAACATTTATCATTAAAGAAAATGTACGCCTACCACGCTGCACCTTGGTCTTCATTTATGACAGGGAGTTTGAGGACAGCGAGCGTAAAACAAATACTCTGTGGCTATTCTAAAAATTACAAAGTTCTCATGGAGGAGTTAAATAATGTAACACCCAATACAAGACACGGTAGGTATTAAAACACATAGATAGAAAAGCAATTCTCTCACTGCCTGTCGACATCTAGTGGAAGACGTATGAAGTGCAAGTATACTAATAAATATCAAGGACATTTATAGGCAGGGCCTAGAACAGAGCATCGATTTCAGATTTTCCACTTCCTATCAGGAAGTTTGCTGCAAAATGAGTTCTGTTTTACTCACAGATATAATTCAAACGGTTTTAGAAACTAGAGAGTATTTTCTATCCAATAGTAATAATAATATGCATATTGTACGAGCAAGAAAAAACAGCGCCCTCTGTCCTCAACAGGTTAAAGTACTTTTTTCCATTGTTCTTTATGTCATTGATCTTGGCTTCATAATGCAGTTCTACTTCTTGTTGAGTCACATCATTTCTCAATGTGCAGTAAGTCAGATGTGCATCCAGACTTATTATCCACTTCCTCTTGCCCCATCAACCATACCGTTTTTCAATTCCTCATCAAATCCATGGAGCCTTGACTGTTATATCAGTCCAATTTTTTTAACAAGTGCACGTTTATCAATAATCAATAATTGGAAGAAGCAATTTCATAAATTCATCAAGTGCAGCGTTTGGATGTTCCTCATTAATCACATCAGACCAACAAAGTCGCCAGCCAGCCATGAGCAGCCAGAGTCGCCAGCCAGCCATGAGCAGCCAGAGTCGCCAGCCAGCCATGAGCAGCCAGAGTCGCCAGCCAGCCATGAGCAGCCAGAGTCGCCAGCCAGCCATGAGCAGCCAGAGTCGCCAGCCAGCCATGAGCAGCCAGAGTCGCCAGCCAGCCATGAGCAGCCAGAGTCGCCAGCCAGCCATGAGCAGCCAGAGTCGCCAGCCAGCCATGAGCAGCCAGAGTCGCCAGCCAGCCATGAGCAGCCAGAGTCGCCAGCCAGCCATGAGCAGCCAGAGTCGCCAGCCAGCCATGAGCAGCCAGAGTCGCCAGCCAGCCATGAGCAGCCAGAGTCGCCAGCCAGCCATGAGCAGCCAGAGCCGCCAGCCAGCCATGAGCAGCCAGAGCCGTCAGCCAGCCATGACCAGCCATAGCCGTCAGCCAGCCATGACCAGCCAGAGCCGTCAGCCAGCCAGGATCCGCCAGAGCCGTCTGCCAGTCCGGAGCTGCCCCTCAGTCCGGAGCTGCCCCTCAGTCCGGAGCTGCCCCTCAGTCCGGAGCTGCCCCTCAGTCCGGAGCTGCCCCTCCGTCCAGTGGCGCCCTTTGGGATGGTATTCAGTCCGGGACTCGCCGTTCCAGAGGCGCCACCAAAGCGGGTAGTGACTATGGTGGAGGGGGGTCCACGTCCCGCACCCGAGCCGCCGCCATAGGAAGGCCCACCCGGACCCTCCCCTTCTGTGTCAGGTTTTGCGGCCAGAGTCCGCACCGTTGGGGGGGGGGGGGTACTGTCACACCCTGGCCTTTGTTGTATTGATTTTCTTTATTAGTTTAGTTAGGTCAGGGTGTGACATGGGGGATGTTTGTGGGTATTGTCTAGTTTAACTTCTTATGGCTGCAAGGCAAAGTGCTGAGTAGCCAGTGAAATCGTGCCCATTTCAAACGGCCTCCTACTCAAATCTTGCTCGTACAATATGGATAATATTCTTCTTTTTGGATAGAAAACACTTTCTAGTTTCTAAAACAGTTGGAATTATTTCTCTGAGTGAAACAGAAGTCCTTCTGCAGCACTTTTCCTGACCAGGAAGTGAAATGTCAGAAATCGATGCTCTTTTCAACTTGATGCCTATACATGGTCTTGACACTTAGGAGTCTACTTACACTCTATACGCCTTCCTATTGGTGTAAAGAGGATGTGAGAGAAGAAATGTTTGTGCTCCTCTTGGTCTGTGGTGGAAAAAAAACTATTTCTTTGACGTGACCGTCCACTTCCGGTACTCTGAAGGAAGTGGGATTGACTTCTGTTTTGCTGCCGTAACGAACGGCTAACATCTCCGGCTCGAATTTTTTTTGCTACATGTGACCATATCATCGTAATGTATGTTCTTTCAATATAGTTTAATCAGATTATTGAAACTTTTTTCGGGAGTTTTGTCGTGTTCCGTCCTCTGACTGTGTTTACGTTGGAGAAATTTGTGCCACTCGGCTAGTGCCAATGCTAATTGAAGAGGGAAATTTTTCATTCTGAATCCAAACAACGACTCATCTGGACAGAGTACACCTTCTTCAACATTCTGATGAAAGATCAGCAAAAGTAAGACCCATTTTATGATGTTATTTCGTATATCTGTCGTGCGTTTGAACTGGCCGTGGGCGCCCAATTATTTCTGTCTATTGTAGCTACGCTAATATAGCGATACATTTTGTTTTCGCTGTAAAACATTTAATAAATCGGAAATATTGTTTGGAATCACAAGATGCCTGTCTTTCAATTGCTGCAGACTATGTATTTTTCAGAAATGTTTTATGATGAGTAATTAGTTATTTGACGTTGGTGTCTGTAAATATTATGGCTGCTTTCGGTGCAATTTCGGATTGTAGCTGAAATGTAAACTATGGTTTATACATGAAATATGCAAATTTTTCGAACAAAACATATGCTATACAATAAATATGTTATCAGACTGTCATCTGATGAATTTGTTTCTTGGTTAGTGGCTATTTATATCTTTATTTGGTCGAATTTGTGATAGCACCTGATGGAGTAAGAAACTGGAGTTAGAAAAGTTGTGTCTTTTGCTAACGTGGTTAGCTAATAGATTTACATATTTTGTCTTCCCTGTAAAACATTTTAAAAATCGGACATGTTGGCTTGATTCACAAGATGTGCACCTTTCATCTGGTGTCTTGGACTTGTTAATGTGTGAAAGTTAAATATTTAAAAAAAATATATTTTGAATTTCGCGCCCTGCACTTTGAGCTGGATGTTGTCATAAGTGTACCGGAGAATCACAGATCAATTCGGAGAATCACAGATGACTCCGTCTTGAGTAACGAGTTTCGGCAAATAATTTTTGTTAGCGTTCCTGTATTGGAGATTCAGCAAGAATTTTGTCCAAGAAGAATTCCTCAAGTTCGTATTGTTTTTCCTCTAACTTATTTTGTATCTCTGTAGTATCGTTTTTATTGATACCTGTACTATTAGTTCATGGATTTCCCTTGTTAGTCTTCTCTTTAGCCAGAAACTGCTTTTTTATTATTGAATTGAATGACCCCTGAAGGTACATTTAAAGGTATCCCAAACAATAAGGGGATTTGCTGAACCTATATTATACTGGAACAATTCAGTTATAAATTATTTTGACTAAGTTAAAAATAAGTTGCCCTCCAGTAAAATTTGATTAAATTTCCAATATCCCCGTCCACGTGGAAAATCTATGAGAGTTATGTGAATGCCAATTAGATGATGATCCGATTGTTATAGCCTAATGTTAGCTAGCGAACAATGAACCTGTTAGCTTTTTGTTTTTATATTTCACCTTTATTTAACCAGGTAGGCCAGTTGAGAACAAGTTCTCATTTACAACTGCGACCTGCGACCAAGATAAAGCAAAGCAGTGCGACACAAACAACAACACAGAGTTACACATGGAACAAACAAGCGTACAGTCAATAACACAATAGAAAAAAATAAAGTCTATATACAGTGTGTGCAAATGGCGTGAGGAGGTAGGCAATAAATAGGCCATAGGAGCAAATAATTACAATTTAGCAGATTATCACTGGAGTGATAAATCATCAGATGATCATGTGCAAGTAGAGATACTGGTGTGCAAAAGAGCAGAAAAGTAAATAAAAACAATATGGGGATGAGGTAGGTAGATTGGGTGGGCTATTTACAGATGGACTATGTACAGCTGCAGTGATCGGTTAGCTGCTCAGATAGCTGCTGTTTAAAGTGAAGGAACCTGGTTGTTAGCTACCTGCAGAGTCATGCAGTGTAGTAATGACATGTTGGAATTATGGTTCATTGTTTACCTATTATTATTATTTATTTTTTATTATTTTTTATTATTTTAATTTTTTTAGGGGTGGATCAGCTTAATATTGCGGAAAGAATGTTGCTTCCAATGTAATTGTCTGCATCATTTCCAATCCCCCATATTTTTTGGGGTAAATATATATATCCATACACGTATGCATACATACACACATATATACATACACATACCTATATAGACATACATACTTTTTTAAAGAGTATACCTTCATTATTATTCCCCGCAAACCCTACCACCGATCCCCCAATTGGAGTAAACTGATAATCATTTCTGTTTTTACCTTCAATTTATACATCTTATGCACATTTTACAGACACAGTCTACTTTATAATAGGTCTCTCTTGTTTGTTCTTAGTCAAAGTTCTTGTTTGTTCTTTGTTTACCTAGTTAGCTAGCTAGCTATATACATGTCTTAACAAAAGATTCTCGTCTGAGTGTGCCAGAACGCAGAATAACTGATGAATTTACGAATGCTCAACACCCGTTGAATACGGCCGGTGTCAGTAAACGTCATCAAAAAATAGTAATTAAATAGTGGCCAGCAGCACAGTTACAGTCACCAACGCTCTGGATAACATGAAAACAGCCTCACCAGCTCTGCTATGGAGAGTAAAATGGTCAGAGTGCAGTGTTCTCTCATTTGTGTCTGGAAGTAGCTAGCAAGCTAGCCAATGTTAGCCAGTTAGCGTGGGGGCTTGACTGCCGTTGTGATGTCAGAACGCTCCGATCAACCCTACTCCTCCGCCAGAGCTTCCAGTGTGCGCCCTGAACACTCCGAGACCGAAACGCTCGGGAATTTACGAACGGACAATCTGACAGCTGCAGTCACCACCGCTCTCGTTAACATAACAGCCTAACCAGCTCCGCTAGGGCGAGTAATGTTCAATGAACTGTTCTCTCATTTTTGTCTGGAAGTAGCTAGCAAAGTAGCTTGGGTGATTGGCTGTTATTTTTTTATATAATAATAATTATTATGAACAAAACAAATACAAAAACAGAAATATACAATCAAGAGTACATAAACGTAACAGACAAGGGTATTACATATCGAGATACATTTTCAATTTGTCAAAAAGTTTTATGGTACGTATTGCTTTTTAGTTTTTACACTTACTGATCATTTCAGAATAATATTTAAATTGTATCTTAAACAATGTGAAGATGGGGTTTGTTCTCCGCCCACTAAATTTTATGGATAAACAATCTGGCATGAAAAATAAAAAAAGGCTTCTCAACAGACTTTACCCCCAAGCCATAAGACTCCTGAACAGGTAATCAAATGGCTACCCAGACTATTTGCACTGTGTTCCCCCCCCCCCCCCCAACCCCTCTTTTACACTGCTGCTACTCTCTGTTTATCATATATGCATAGTGTCACGCCCTGACCATAGTTTGCTTTGTATGTTTCTATGTTTTGTTTGATCAGGGTGTGATCTGAGTGGGCATTCTATGTTGTATGTCTAGTTTGTCTATTTCTATGTGTTTGGCCTGATATGGTTCTCAATCAGAGGCAGGTGTTTGTCGTTGTCTCTGATTGGGAGCCATATTTAGGTAGCCTGTTTTGTCATTGTGGGTTGTGGGTGATTGACTATGTGTAGTGTTTTGTGTCAGCACTATTATTCGATAGCTTCACGTTCGTTGTTTGTTATTTTTGTATAGATCATTCAGTGTTCTCTTTTGAAATAAATATCAAGATGAACACTTACCACGCTGCATATTGGTCCTCCGATCCTTCCAACTACTCCTCCTCAGAAGAGGAGGAAGACGAACCTGACACATAGTCACTTTAACTATACATTAATGTACATACCTCAATTGGCCCGACCAACCAGTGCTCCCGCACATTGGCTAACCGGGCTATCTGTATTGTGTCCCACCACCCGCCAACCCCTCTTTTTACACTACTGCTACTCTCTGTTCATCATATATGCATAGTCACTTTAACCATATCTACATGTACATACTACCTCAATCAGCCTGACTAACCGGTGTCTGTATATAGCCTTCCTACTGTATATAGCCTCGCTACTGTTATAGCCTCCGTACTGTATATAGCCTCTCTACTGTATATAACCTCTCTACTGTATATAGCCTCTCTACTGTATATAGCCTCGCTACTGTATATAGCCTCGCTACTGTATATAGCCTCTCTACTGTATATAGCCTCTCTAATGTATATAGCTTCTCTACTGTATATATCCTCTCTACTGTATATAGCCTCTCTACTGTATATAGCCTCTCTACTGTATATAGCCTCCCTACTGTATACAGCCTCTCTACTGTATATAGCCTCTCTACTGTATATATCCTCTCTACTGTATATAGCCTCTCTACTATATATAGCCTCTCTACTGTATATAGCCTCCATACTGTATATATCCTCTCTACTGTATATAGCCTCTCTACTGTCAATATCCTCTCTACTGTATATAGCCTCTCTACTATATATATCCTCTCTACTGTATATATCCTCTCTACTGTATATAGCCTCTCTACTGTATATAGCCTCTCTACTGTATATAGCCTCTCTACTGTATATATCCTCTCTACTGTATATAGCCTCTCTACTGTATATAGCCTCTCTACTGTATATAGCCTCTCTACTGTATATAGCCTCTCTACTGTATATAGCCTCTCTACTGTATATAGCCTCTCTACTGTTATAGCCTCTCTACTGTATATAGCCTCTCTACTGTATATAGCCTCTCTACTGTTATAGCCTCTCTACTGTATATATCCCCTCTACTGTATATAGCCTCTCTACTGTATATAGCCTCTCTACTGTATATAACCTCTCTACTGTTATAGCCTCTCTAATGTATATAGCCTCTCTACTGTATATAGCCTCTCTACTGTATATAGCCTCTCTACTGTATATAGCCTCTCTACTGTATATAGCCCAGAGCAGATAACACCCCAACCTTACCCCTGTACCCCACCCAGGGCAAATAACACCCCAACCTTACCCCTGTACCCCACCCAGGGCAGATAACACCCCAACCTTACCCCTGTACCCCACCCAGGAGAGATAAGGTTCCCTACACAGCCTTTTTGACGACTGTGAAAAAGTCTCCTGACTCCGAAGACTTGAATGACAGGATCATTCCCTCACCTTGCTTGGTGAAATGAGGTAGGTCAGGGTCATTCATGGTCAGATGGTCCAATCTCTGACTGCTCCCCCCAGCAGCTCTCTGAAAGAATCTAGTTGTGCAGCACGGACCCCTCCACTACCTCCTCCTGCAGCACGGACCCCTCCACCACCTCCTGCAGCATGGACCCCTCCACCACCTCCTGCAGCACGGACCTCTCCACCACCTCCTGCAGCATGGACCCCTCCACCACCTCCTGCAGCACGGACCTCTCCACCACCTCCTGCAGCATGGACCCCTCCACCACCTCCTGCAGCATGGACCCCTCCACCACCTCCTGCAGCACGGACCCCTCCACCACCTCCTGCAGCACGGACCTCTCCACCACCTCCTGCAGCATGGACCCCTCCACCACCTCCTGCAGCACGGACCCCTCCACCACCTCCTACAGCACGGACCCCTCCACCACCTCCTACAGCACGGACCCCTCCACCACCTCCTGCAGCACGGACCCCTCCACCACCTCCTACAGCACAGACCCCTCCACCACCTCCTGCAGCACGGACCCCTCCACCACCTCCTGCAGCACGGACCCCTCCACCACCTCCTACAGCACGGACCCCTCCACCACCTCCTGCAGCACGGACCCCTCCACCACCTCCTGCAGCACGGACCCCTCCACCACCTCCTGCAGCACGGACCCCTCCACTACCTCCTGCAAAACGGACCCCTCCACCACCTCCTACAGCACGGACCCCTCCACAACCTCCTGCAGCACGGACCCCTCCACCACCTCCTGCAGCACGGACCCCTCCACCACCTCCTACAGCACGGACCCCTCCACCACCTCCTACAGCAGCACGGACCCCTCCACCACCGCGGCATAGACACATCCACCACCTCCTGCAGTACGGACCCCTCCACCACCTCCTACAGCACGGACCCCTCCACCACTTCCTACAGCATGGACCCCTCCACCACCTCCTACAGCACAGACCCCTCCACCACCTCCTGCAGCACGGACCCCTCCACCACCTCCTGCAGCACGGACCCCTCCACCACCTCCTACAGCACGGACCCCTCCACCACCGCGGCATAGACCCCTCCACCACCTCCTGCAGTACGGACCCCTCCACCACCTCTTACAGCACGGACCCCTCCACCACCTCCTACAGCACGGACCCCTCCACCACCTCCTGCAGCACGGACCCCTCCACCACCTCCTACAGCAGCACGGACCCCTCCACCACCACCCCCTACAGCAGCACGGACCCCTCCACCACCTCCTGCAGAACGGACCCCTCCACCACCTCCTACAGCACGGATCCCTCCACCACCTCCTACAGCACGGACCCCTCCACCACCTCCTACAGCAGCACGGACCCCTCCACCACCTCCTGCAGCAGCACGGACCCCTCCACCACCTCCTGCTGCAGCACGGATCCCTCCAGCACCTCCTACAGCACGGACCCCTCCACCACCTCCTGCAGCAGCACGGACCCCTCCACCACCTCCTGCTGCAGCACGGACCCCTCCACCACCTCCTGCAGCACGGACCCCTCCACCACCTCCTGCAGCACGGACCCATCCACCACCTCCTGCAGCACGGACCCCTCCAACACCTCCTGCAGCACGGACCCCTCCACCACGTCCTGCTGCAGCACGGACCCCTCCACCACCTCCTGCAGCACGGACCCCTCCACCACCTCCTACAGCACGGACCCGTCCACCACCTCCTGCAGCACGGACCCCTCCACCACCACCTGCTACAGCACGGACCCCTCCACCACCTCCTACAGCACGGACCCCTCCACCACCTCCTACAGCACGGACCCCTCCACCACCTCCTACAGCACGGACCCCTCCACCACCTCCTGCAGCACGGACCCCTCCACCACCACTTTCTGCAGCACGTACCCCTCCACCACCTCCTGCAGCACGGACCCCTCTACCACCTCCTACAGCACGGACCCCTCCACCACCTCCTACAGCACGGACCCCTCCACCACCTCCTACAGCACGGACCCCTCCACCACCTCCTGCAGCACGGACCCCTCCACCACCTTCTGCAGCACGTACCCCTCCACCACCTCCTACAGCACGGACCCCTCCACCACCTCCTACAGCACGGACCCCTCCACCACCTCCTACAGCACGGACCCCTCCACCACCTGCTGCAGCAGCACGGACCGCTCCACCACCTCCTGCTGCAGCACGGACCCCTCCACCACCTCCTATAGCACGGACCCCTCCACCACCACCTACAGCACAGACCCCTCCACCACCTCCTACAGCACGGACCCCTCCACCACCTCCTGCAGCACGGACCCCTCCACCACCTCCTGCAGCACGGACCCCTCCACCACCTCCTGCAGCAGCACGGACCCCTCCACCTCCTGCTGCAGCACGGACCCCTCCACCACCTTCTGCAGCACGGACCCCTCCAACACCTCCTACAGCACGGACCCCTCCACCACCTCCTGCAGCACGGACCCCTCCACCACCTCCTACAGCACGGACCCCTCCACCACCTCCTACAGCACGGACCCTTCCACCACCTCCTGCAGCACGGACCCCTCCACCACCTTCTGCAGCACGTACCCCTCCACCACCTCCTGCAGCAGCACGGACCCCTCCACCACCTCCTGCAGCAGCACGGACCCCTCCACCACCTCCTACAGCACGGACCCCTCCACCACCTCCTACAGCACGGACCCCTCCACCACCTCCTACAGCACGGATCCCTCCACCACCTCCTACAGCAGCACGGACCCCTCCACCACCTCCTGCAGCAGCACGAACCCCTCCACCACCTCCTGCTGCAGCACGGACCCCTCCACCACCTCCTACAGCACGGACCCCTCCACCACCTCCTGCAGCAGCACGGACCCCTCCACCACCTCCTGCTGCAGCACGGACCCCTCCACCACCTCCTGCAGCACGGACCCCTCCACCACCTCCTGCAGCACGGACCCCTCCACCACCTCCTGCAGCACGGACCCCTCCACCACCTCCTACAGCACGGACCCCTCCACCACCTCCTGCAGCACGGACCCCTCCACCACCTGCTACAGCACGGACCCCTCCACCACCTCCTACAGCACGGACCCCTCCACCACCTCCTACAGCACGGACCCCTCCACCACCTCCTACAGCACGGACCCCTCCACCACCTCCTACAGCAGCACGGACCCCTTCACCACCTCCTACTGCAGCACGGACCCCTCCACCACCTCCTGCAGCACGGACCCCTCCACCACCTCCTACAGCACAGACCCCTCCACCACCTCCTACAGCACAGACCCCTCCACCACCTCCTACAGCACGGACCCCTCCACCACCTCCTGCAGCACGGACCCCTCCACCACCACCTCCTACAGCAGCACGGACCACTCCACCACCTCCTGCAGCATGGACCCCTCCACCACCTCCTGCAGCACGGACCCCTCCACCACCTCCTACAGCACAGACCCCTCCACCACCTCCTACAGCACAGACCCCTCCACCTCCTGCAGCAGCACGGACCCCTCCACCACCTCCTGCAGCACGGACCCCTCCACTACCTCCTACAGCACGGACCCCTCCACCACCTCCTGCAACATGGACCCCTCCACCACCTCCTGCAGCACGGACCCACTCCACCACCTCCTGCAGCATGGACCCCTCCACCACCTCCTGCAGCATGGACCCCTCCACCACCTCCTGCAGCACGGACCCCTCCACCACCTCCTACAGCAGCACGGACCCCTCCACCACCTCCTACAGCACGGACCCCTCCACCACCTCCTACAGCACAGACCCCTCCACCACCTCCTGCAGCACGGACCCCTCCACCACCTCCTACAGCACAGACCCCTCCACCACCTCCTACAGCACGGACCCCTCCACCACCTCCTACAGCACGGACCCCTCCACCACCTCCTGCAACATGGACCCCTCCACCACCTCCTGCAGCACGGACCCACTCCACCACCTCCTGCAGCATGGACCCCTCCACCACCTCCTGCAGCATGGACCCCTCCACCACCTCCTGCAGCACGGACCCCTCCACCACCTCCTACAGCAGCACGGACCCCTCCACCACCTCCTACAGCACGGACCCCTCCACCACCTCCTACAGCACAGACCCCTCCACCACCTCCTGCAGCACGGACCCCTCCACCACCTCCTACAGCACAGACCCCTCCACCACCTCCTACAGCACGGACCCCTCCACCACCTCCTGCAGCACGGACCCCTCCACCACCTCCTACAGCAGCACGGACCCCTTCACCACCTCCTACTGCAGCACGGACCCCTCCACCACCTCCTGCAGCACGGACCCCTCCACCACCTCCTACAGCACAGACCCCTCCACCACCTCCTACAGCACAGACCCCTCCACCACCTCCTACAGCACGGACCCCTCCACCACCTCCTACAGCACGGACCCCTCCACCACCTCCTGCAGCACGGACCCCTCCACCACCTCCTATAGCACGGACCCCTCCACCACCTCCTACAGCACGGACCCCTCCACCTCCTGCTGCAGCACGGACCCCTCCACCACCTCCTGCAGCTTGGACCCCTCCACCACCTCCTGCAGCACAGAACCCTCCACCACCTCCTGCAGCATGGACCCCTCCACCACCTCCTGCAGCATGGACCCCTCCACCACCTCCTGCAGCACGGACCCCTCCACCACCTCCTATAGCACAAACCCCTCCACCACCTCCTACAGCACGGACCCCTCCACCACCTCCTGCAGCACGGACCCCTCCACCACCTCCTACAGCACAGACCCCTCCACCACCTCCTGCACCACGGACCCCTCCACCACCGCGGCATAGACCCCTCCACCACCTCCTATAGCACAAACCCCTCCACCACCTCCTACAGCACGGACCCCTCCACCACCTCCTGCAGCACGGACCCCTCCACCACCTTCTGCAGCACGTACCCCTCCACCACCTCCTGCAGCAGCACGGACCCCTCCACCACCTCCTGCAGCACGAACCCCTCCACCACCTGCTGCAGCACGGACCCCTCCCCCTCCTGCAGCAGCACGGACCCCTCCACCACCTCCTACAGCACAGACCCCTCCACCACCTCCTACTCCTACAGCACGGACCCCTCCACCACCTCCTACAGCACGGACCCCTCCACCACCTGCTGCAGCACGGACCCCTCCACCACCTCCTACAGCAGAGACCCCTCCACCACCTCCTGCAGCACGGACCCCTCCACCACCTCCTACAGCACAGACCCCTCCACCACCTCCTACAGCACAGACCCCTCCACCACCTCCTACAGCACGGACCCCTCCACCACCTCCTGCAGCACGGACCCCTCCACCACCTCCTGCAGCACGGACCCCTCCACCACCTCCTGCAGCACGGACCCCTCCACCACCTCCTGCAGCACGGACCCCTCCACCACCTCCTACAGCACGGACCCCTCCACCACCTCCTGCAGCACGGACCCCTCCACCACCGCGGCATAGACCCCTCCACCACCTCCTGCAGCACGGACCCCTCCACCACCTCCTACAGCACGGACCCCTCCACCACCTCCTGCAGCACGGACCCCTCCACCACCTCCTATAGCACGGACCCCTCCACCACCTCCTACAGCACGGACCCCTCCACCTCCTGCTGCAGCACGGACCCCTCCACCACCTCCTGCAGCTTGGACCCCTCCACCACCTCCTGCAGCATGGACCCCTCCACCACCTCCTGCAGCATGGACCCCTCCACCACCTCCTGCAGCACGGACCCCTCCACCACCTCCTATAGCACAAACCCCTCCACCACCTCCTACAGCACGGACCCCTCCACCACCTCCTGCAGCACGGACCCCTCCATCACCTCCTACAGCACAGACCCCTCCACCACCTCCTGCACCACGGACCCCTCCACCACCGCGGCATAGACCCCTCCACCACCTCCTATAGCACAAACCCCTCCACCACCTCCTACAGCACGGACCCCTCCACCACCTCCTGCAGCACGGACCCCTCCACCAGCTTCTGCAGCACGTACCCCTCCACCACCTCCTGCAGCAGCAAGGACCCCTCCACCACCTCCTGCAGCACGAACCCCTCCACCACCTGATGCAGCACGGACCCCTCCACCTCCTGCAGCAGCACAGACCCCTCCACCACCTCCTACAGCACAGACCCCTCCACCACCTCCTACTCCTACAGCACGGACCCCTCCACCACCTCCTACAGCACGGACCCCTCCACCACCTGCTGCAGCACGGACCCCTCCACCACCTCCTACAGAACAGACCCCTCCACCACCTCCTGCAGCACGGACCCCTCCACCACCTCCTACAGCACGGACCCCTCCACCACCTCCTACAGCACAGACCCCTCCACCACCTCCTACAGCACGGACCCCTCCACCACCTCCTGCAGCACGGAACCCTCCACCACCTCCTGCAGCACGGACCCCTCCACCACCTCCTGCAGCACGGACCCCTCCACCACCTCCTGCAGCACGGACCCCTCCACCACCTCCTACAGCACGGACCCCCCCACCACCTCCTGCAGCACGGACCCCTCCACCACCGCGGCATAGACCCCTCCACCACCTCCTACAGCACGTACCCCTCCACTACCTCCTGCAGCACGGACCCCTCCACCACCTCCTATAGCACGGACCCCTACACCAAATCCTACAGCACGGACCCCTCCACCTCCTGCAGCAGCACGGACCCCTCCACCACCTCCTGCAGCATGGACCCCTCCACCACCTCCTGCAGCACAGAACCCTCCACCACCTCCTGCAGCATGTACCCCTCCACCACCTCCTGCAGCATGGACCCCTCCACCACCTCCTGCAGCACGGTCCCCTCCACCACCTCCTATAGCACGGACCCCTCCACCACCTCCTGCAGCACGGACCCCTCCACCACCTCCTGCAGCACGGACCCCTCCACCACCTCCTACAGCACGGACCCCTCCACCACCTCCTGCAGCACGGACCCCTCCACCACCGCGGCATAGACCCCTCCACCACCTCCTGCAGCACGGACCCCTCCACCACCTCCTACAGCACGGACCCCTCCACCACCTCCTGCAGCACGAACCCCTCCACCACCTCCTATAGCACGGACCCCTCCACCACCTCCTACAGCACGGACCCCTCCACCTCCTGCTGCAGCACGGACCCCTCCACCACCTCCTGCAGCTTGGACCCCTCCACCACCTCCTGCAGCACAGAACCCTCCACCACCTCCTGCAGCACGGACCCCTCCACCACCTCCTACAGCACAGACCCCTCCACCACCACCTACTCCTACAGCACGGACCCCTCCACCACCTGCTACAGCACGGACCCCTCCACCACCTGCTGCAGCACGGTACCCTCCACCACCTCCTACAGCACAGATCCCTCCACCACCTCCTGCAGCACGGACCCCTCCACCACCTCCTACAGCACAGACCCCTCCACCACCTCCTACAGCACAGACCCCTCCACCACCTCCTACAGCACGGACCCCTCCACCACCTCCTGCAGCACGGACCCCTCCACCACCTCCTGCAGCACGGACCCCTCCACCACCTCCTGCAGCACGGACCCCTCCACCACCTCCTGCAGCACGGACCCCTCCACCACCTCCTACAGCACGGACCCCTCCACCACCTCCTGCAGCACGGACCCCTCCACCACCGCGGCATAGACCCCTCCACCACCTCCTGCAGCACGGACCCCTCCACCACCTCCTACAGCACGGACCCCTCCACCACCTCCTGCAGCACGGACCCCCTCCACCACCACCTATAGCACGGACCCCTCCACCACCTCCTACAGCACGGACCCCTCCACCTCCTGCTGCAGCACGGACCCCTCCACCACCTCCTGCAGCTTGGACCCCTCCACCACCTCCTGCAGCACAGAACCCTCCACCACCTCCTGCAGCATGGACCCCTCCACCACCTCCTGCAGCATGGACCCCTCCACCACCTCCTGCAGCACGGACCCCTCCACCACCTCCTATAGCACAAACCCCTCCACCACCTCCTACAGCACGGACCCCTCCACCACCTCCTGCAGCACAGACCCCTCCACCACCTCCTACAGCACAGACCCCTCCACCACCTCCTGCACCACGGACCCCTCCACCACCGCGGCATAGACCCCTCCACCACCTCCTATAGCACAAACCCCTCCACCACCTCCTACAGCACGGACCCCTCCACCACCTCCTGCAGCACGGACCCCTCCACCACCTTCTGCAGCACGTACCCCTCCACCACCTCCTGCAGCAGCACGGACCCCTCCACCACCTCCTGCAGCACGAACCCCTCCACCACCTGCTGCAGCACGGACCCCTCCCCCTCCTGCAGCAGCACGGACCCCTCCACCACCTCCTACAGCACAGACCCCTCCACCACCTCCTACTCCTACAGCACGGACCCCTCCACCACCTCCTACAGCACGGACCCCTCCACCACCTGCTGCAGCACGGACCCCTCCACCACCTCCTACAGCAGAGACCCCTCCACCACCTCCTGCAGCACGGACCCCTCCACCACCTCCTACAGCACAGACCCCTCCACCACCTCCTACAGCACAGACCCCTCCACCACCTCCTGCAGCACGGACCCCTCCACCACCTCCTACAGCACAGACCCCTCCACCACCTCCTACAGCACAGACCCCTCCACCACCTCCTACAGCACGGACCACCCCACCACCTCCTGCAGCACGGACCCCTCCACCACCTCCTGCAGCACGGACCCCTCCACCACCTCCTGCAGCACGGACCCCTCCACCACCTCCTGCAGCACGGACCCCTCCACCACCTCCTACAGCACGGACCCCTCCACCACCTCCTGCAGCACGGACCCCTCCACCACCGCGGCATAGACCCCTCCACCACCTCCTGCAGCACGGACCCCTCCACCACCTCCTACAGCACGGACCCCTCCACCACCTCCTGCAGCACGGACCCCTCCACCACCTCCTATAGCACGGACCCCTCCACCACCTCCTACAGCACGGACCCCTCCACCTCCTGCTGCAGCACGGACCCCTCCACCACCTCCTGCAGCTTGGACCCCTCCACCACCTCCTGCAGCATGGACCCCTCCACCACCTCCTGCAGCATGGACCCCTCCACCACCTCCTGCAGCACGGACCCCTCCACCACCTCCTATAGCACAAACCCCTCCACCACCTCCTACAGCACGGACCCCTCCACCACCTCCTGCAGCACGGACCCCTCCATCCCCTCCTACAGCACAGACCCCTCCACCACCTCCTGCACCACGGACCCCTCCACCACCGCGGCATAGACCCCTCCACCACCTCCTATAGCACAAACCCCTCCACCACCTCCTACAGCACGGACCCCTCCACCACCTCCTGCAGCACGGACCCCTCCACCAGCTTCTGCAGCACGTACCCCTCCACCACCTCCTGCAGCAGCACGGACCCCTCCACCACCTCCTGCAGCACGAACCCCTCCACCACCTGCTGCAGCACGGACCCCTCCACCACCTCCTGCAGCTTGGACCCCTCCACCACCTCCTGCAGCATGGACCCCTCCACCACCTCCTGCAGCACGGACCCCTCCACCACCTCCTACAGCACAGACCCCTCCACCACCTCCTACTCCTACAGCACGGACCCCTCCACCACCTCCTACAGCACGGACCCCTCCACCACCTGCTGCAGCACGGACCCCTCCACCACCTCCTACAGCACGGACCCCTCCACCACCTGCTGCAGCACGGACCCCTCCACCACCTCCTACAGCAGAGACCCCTCCACCACCTCCTGCAGCACGGACCCCTCCACCACCTCCTACAGCACAGACCCCTCCACCACCTCCTACAGCACAGACCCCTCCACCACCTCCTGCAGCACGGACCCCTCCACCACCTCCTACAGCACAGACCCCTCCACCACCTCCTACAGCACAGACCCCTCCACCACCTCCTACAGCACGGACCACCCCACCACCTCCTGCAGCACGGACCCCTCCACCACCTCCTGCAGCACGGACCCCTCCACCACCTCCTGCAGCACGGACCCCTCCACCACCTCCTGCAGCACGGACCCCTCCACCACCTCCTACAGCACGGACCCCTCCACCACCTCCTGCAGCACGGACCCCTCCACCACCGCGGCATAGACCCCTCCACCACCTCCTGCAGCACGGACCCCTCCACCACCTCCTACAGCACGGACCCCTCCACCACCTCCTGCAGCACGGACCCCTCCACCACCTCCTATAGCACGGACCCCTCCACCACCTCCTACAGCACGGACCCCTCCACCTCCTGCTGCAGCACGGACCCCTCCACCACCTCCTGCAGCTTGGACCCCTCCACCACCTCCTGCAGCATGGACCCCTCCACCACCTCCTGCAGCATGGACCCCTCCACCACCTCCTGCAGCACGGACCCCTCCACCACCTCCTATAGCACAAACCCCTCCACCACCTCCTACAGCACGGACCCCTCCACCACCTCCTGCAGCACGGACCCCTCCATCCCCTCCTACAGCACAGACCCCTCCACCACCTCCTGCACCACGGACCCCTCCACCACCGCGGCATAGACCCCTCCACCACCTCCTATAGCACAAACCCCTCCACCACCTCCTACAGCACGGACCCCTCCACCACCTCCTGCAGCACGGACCCCTCCACCAGCTTCTGCAGCACGTACCCCTCCACCACCTCCTGCAGCAGCACGGACCCCTCCACCACCTCCTGCAGCACGAACCCCTCCACCACCTGCTGCAGCACGGACCCCTCCACCACCTCCTGCAGCTTGGACCCCTCCACCACCTCCTGCAGCATGGACCCCTCCACCACCTCCTGCAGCACGGACCCCTCCACCACCTCCTACAGCACAGACCCCTCCACCACCTCCTACTCCTACAGCACGGACCCCTCCACCACCTCCTACAGCACGGACCCCTCCACCACCTGCTGCAGCACGGACCCCTCCACCACCTCCTACAGAACAGACCCCTCCACCACCTCCTGCAGCACGGACCCCTCCACCACCTCCTACAGCACAGACCCCTCCACCACCTCCTACAGCACAGACCCCTCCACCACCTCCTACAGCACGGACCCCTCCACCACCTCCTGCAGCACGGACCCCTCCACCACCTCCTGCAGCACGGACCCCTCCACCACCTCCTGCAGCACGGACCCCTCCACCACCTCCTACAGCACGGACCCCTCCACCACCTCCTGCAGCACGGACCCCTCCACCACCTCCTACAGCACAGACCCCTCCACCACCTCCTGCACCACGGACCCCTCCACCACCGCGGCATAGACCCCTCCACCACCTCCTATAGCACAAACCCCTCCACCATCTCCTACAGCACGGACCCCTCCACCACCTCCTGCAGCACGGACCCCTCCACCACCTTCTGCAGCACGTACCCCTCCACCACCTCCTGCAGCAGCTCGGACCCCTCCACCACCTCCTGCAGCACGAACCCCTCCACCACCTGCTGCAGCACGGACCCCTCCCCCTCCTGCAGCAGCACGGACCCCTCCACCACCTCCTACAGCACAGACCCCTCCACCACCTCCTACTCCTACAGCACGGACCCCTCCACCACCTCCTACAGCACGGACCCCTCCACCACCTGCTGCAGCACGGACCCCTCCACCACCTCCTACAGCAGAGACCCCTCCACCACCTCCTGCAGCACGGACCCCTCCACCACCTCCTACAGCACAGACCCCTCCACCACCTCCTACAGCACAGACCCCTCCACCACCTCCTGCAGCACGGACCCCTCCACCACCTCCTACAGCACAGACCCCTCCACCACCTCCTACAGCACAGACCCCTCCACCACCTCCTACAGCACGGACCACCCCACCACCTCCTGCAGCACGGACCCCTCCACCACCTCCTGCAGCACGGACCCCTCCACCACCTCCTGCAGCACGGACCCCTCCACCACCTCCTGCAGCACGGACCCCTCCACCACCTCCTACAGCACGGACCCCTCCACCACCTCCTGCAGCACGGACCCCTCCACCACCTCCTGCAGCACGGACCCCTCCACCACCTCCTATAGCACGGACCCCTCCACCACCTCCTACAGCACGGACCCCTCCACCTCCTGCTGCAGCACGGACCCCTCCACCACCTCCTGCAGCTTGGACCCCTCCACCACCTCCTGCAGCATGGACCCCTCCACCACCTCCTGCAGCATGGACCCCTCCACCACCTCCTGCAGCAAGGACCCCTCCACCACCTCCTATAGCACAAACCCCTCCACCACCTCCTACAGCACGGACCCCTCCACCACCTCCTGCAGCACGGACCCCTCCATCCCCTCCTACAGCACAGACCCCTCCACCACCTCCTGCACCACGGACCCCTCCACCACCGCGGCATAGACCCCTCCACCACCTCCTATAGCACAAACCCCTCCACCACCTCCTACAGCACGGACCCCTCCACCACCTCCTGCAGCACGGACCCCTCCACCAGCTTCTGCAGCACGTACCCCTCCACCACCTCCTGCAGCAGCACGGACCCCTCCACCACCTCCTGCAGCACGAACCCCTCCACCACCTGCTGCAGCACGGACCCCTCCACCTCCTGCAGCAGCACGGACCCCTCCACCACCTCCTACAGCACAGACCCCTCCACCACCTCCTACTCCTACAGCACGGACCCCTCCACCACCTCCTACAGCACGGACCCCTCCACCACCTGCTGCAGCACGGACCCCTCCACCACCTCCTACAGAACAGACCCCTCCACCACCTCCTACAGCACAGACCCCTCCACCACCTCCTGCAGCACGGACCCCTCCACCACCTCCTACAGCACAGACCCCTCCACCACCTCCTACAGCACAGACCCCTCCACCACCTCCTACAGCACGGACCCCTCCACCACCTCCTGCAGCACGGACCCCTCCACCAGCTTCTGCAGCACGTACCCCTCCACCACCTCCTGCAGCAGCACGGACCCCTCCACCACCTCCTGCAGCACGAACCCCTCCACCACCTGCTGCAGCACGGACCCCTCCACCTCCTGCAGCAGCACGGACCCCTCCACCACCTCCTACAGCACAGACCCCTCCACCACCTCCTACTCCTACAGCACGGACCCCTCCACCACCTCCTACAGCACGGACCCCTCCACCACCTGCTGCAGCACGGACCCCTCCACCACCTCCTACAGAACAGACCCCTCCACCACCTCCTACAGCACAGACCCCTCCACCACCTCCTGCAGCACGGACCCCTCCACCACCTCCTACAGCACAGACCCCTCCACCACCTCCTACAGCACAGACCCCTCCACCACCTCCTACAGCACGGACCCCTCCACCACCTCCTGCAGCACGGACCCCTCCACCACCTCCTGCAGCACGGACCCCTCCACCACCTCCTGCAGCACGGACCCCTCCACCACCTCCTGCAGCACGGACCCCTCCACCACCTCCTACTGCACGGACCCCCCCACCACCTCCTGCAGCACGGACCCCTCCACCACCGCGGCATAGACCCCTCCACCACCTCCTACAGCACGTACCCCTCCACTACCTCCTGCAGCACGGACCCCTCCACCACCTCCTATAGCACGGACCCCTACACCACCTCCTACAGCACGGACCCCTCCACCTCCTGCAGCAGCACGGACCCCTCCACCACCTCCTGCAGCATGGACCCCTCCACCACCTCCTGCAGCACAGAACCCTCCACAACCTCCTGCAGCATGTACCCCTCCACCACCTCCTGCAGCATGGACCCCTCCACCACCTCCTGCAACGCGGTCCCCTCCACCACCTCCTATAGCACAAACCCCTCCACCACCTCCTACAGCACGGACCCCTCCACCACCTCCTGCAGCACGGACCCCTCCACCACCTCCTACAGCACAGACCCCTCCACCACCTCCTGCACCACGGACCCCTCCACCACCGCGGCAAAGACCCCTCCACCACCTCCTGCAGCACGGACCCCTCCACCACCTCCTACAGCACGGACCCCTCCACCACCTCCTGCAGCACGGACCCCTCCACCACCTCCTGCAGCACGGACCCCTCCACCACCTCCTGCAGAAAGGACCCCTCCACCACCTCCTACAGCACAGACCCCTCCACCACCTCCTATAGCACGGACCCCTCCACCTCCTGCAGCAGCACGGACCCCTCCACCACCTCCTGCAGCACGGACCCCTCCACCACCTCCTGCAGAAAGGACCCCTCCACCACCTCCTGCAGCATGGACCCCTCCACCACCTCCTGCAGCATGGACCCCTCCACCACCTCCTGCAGCACGGACCCCTCCACCACCTCCTATAGCACAAACCCCTCCACCACCTCCTGCAGCACGGACCCCTCCACCACCTCCTGCAGCACGGACCCCTCCATCACCTCCTACAGCACAGACCCCTCCACCACCTCCTGCACCACGGACCCCTCCACCACCGCGGCATAGACCCCTCCACCACCTCCTATAGCACAAACCCCTCCACCACCTCCTACAGCACGGACCCCTCCACCACCTCCTGCAGCACGGACCCCTCCACCAGCTTCTGCAGCACGTACCCCTCCACCACCTCCTGCAGCAGCACGGACCCCTCCACCACCTCCTGCAGCACGAACCCCTCCACCACCTGCTGCAGCACGGACCCCTCCACCTCCTGCAGCAGCACGGACCCCTCCACCACCTCCTACAGCACAGACCCCTCCACCACCTCCTACTCCTACAGCACGGACCCCTCCACCACCTCCTACAGCACGGACCCCTCCACCACCTGCTGCAGCACGGACCCCTCCACCACCTCCTACAGAACAGACCCCTCCACCACCTCCTGCAGCACGGACCCCTCCACCACCTCCTACAGCACGGACCCCTCCACCACCTCCTACAGCACATACCCCTCCACCACCTCCTACAGCACGGACCCCTCCACCACCTCCTGCAGCACGGACCCCTCCACCACCTCCTGCAGCACGGACCCCTCCACCACCTCCTGCAGCACGGACCCCTCCAACACCTCCTGCAGCACGGACCCCTCCACCACCTCCTACAGCACGGACCCCCCCACCACCTCCTGCAGCACGGACCCCTCCACCACCGCGGCATAGACCCCTCCACCACCTCCTACAGCACGTACCCCTCCACTACCTCCTGCAGCACGGACCCCTCCACCACCTCCTATAGCACGGACCCCTACACCAAATCCTACAGCACGGACCCCTCCACCTCCTGCAGCAGCACGGACCCCTCCACCACCTCCTGCAGCATGGACCCCTCCACCACCTCCTGCAGCACAGAACCCTCCACCACCTCCTGCAGCATGTACCCCTCCACCACCTCCTGCAGCATGGACCCCTCCACCACCTCCTGCAGCACGGTCCCCTCCACCACCTCCTATAGCACGGACCCCTCCACCACCTCCTGCAGCACGGACACCTCCACCACCTCCTGCAGCACGGACCCCTCCACCACCTCCTACAGCACGGACCCCTCCACCACCTCCTGCAGCACGGACCCCTCCACCACCGCGGCATAGACCCCTCCACCACCTCCTGCAGCACGGACCCCTCCACCACCTCCTACAGCACGGACCCCTCCACCACCTCCTGCAGCACGGACCCCTCCACCACCTCCTATAGCACGGACCCTTCCACCACCTCCTACAGCACGGACCCCTCCACCTCCTGCTGCAGCACGGACCCCTCCACCACCTCCTGCAGCTTGGACCCCTCCACCACCTCCTGCAGCACAGAACCCTCCACCACCTCCTGCAGCACGGACCCCTCCACCACCTCCTACAGCACAGACCCCTCCACCACCTCCTACTCCTACAGCACGGACCCCTCCACCACCTGCTACAGCACGGACCCCTCCACCACCTGCTGCAGCACGGACCCCTCCACCACCTCCTACAGCACAGATCCCTCCACCACCTCCTGCAGCACGGACCCCTCCACCACCTCCTACAGCACAGACCCCTCCACCACCTCCTACAGCACAGACCCCTCCACCACCTCCTACAGCACGGACCCCTCCACCACCTCCTGCAGCACGGACCCCTCCACCACCTCCTGCAGCACGGACCCCTCCACCACCTCCTGCAGCACGGACCCCTCCACCACCTCCTGCAGCACGGACCCCTCCACCACCTCCTACAGCACGGACCCCTCCACCACCTCCTGCAGCACGGACCCCTCCACCACCGCGGCATAGACCCCTCCACCACCTCCTGCAGCACGGACCCCTCCACCACCTCCTACAGCATGGACCCCTCCACCACCTCCTGCAGCACGGACCCCTCCACCACCTCCTATAGCACGGACCCCTCCACCACCTCCTACAGCACGGACCCCTCCACCTCCTGCTGCAGCACGGACCCCTCCACCACCTCCTGCAGCTTGGACCCCTCCACCACCTCCTGCAGCACAGAACCCTCCACCACCTCCTGCAGCATGGACCCCTCCACCACCTCCTGCAGCTTGGACCCCTCCACCACCTCCTGCAGCACGGACCCCTCCACCACCTCCTATAGCACAAACCCCTCCACCACCTCCTACAGCACGGACCCCT
Organism: Salvelinus fontinalis; assembly: GCF_029448725.1. Lineage (NCBI taxonomy): Eukaryota > Metazoa > Chordata > Actinopteri > Salmoniformes > Salmonidae > Salvelinus > Salvelinus fontinalis. The sequence goes on from NW_026600549.1 coordinate 148,466, forward strand.
CCACCACCTCCTGCAACACGGACCCCTCCACCACCTCCTACAGCACAGACCCCTCCACCACCTCCTGCACCACGGACCCCTCCACCACCGCGGCATAGACCCCTCCACCACCTCCTATAGCACAAACCCCTCCACCACCTCCTACAGCACGGACCCCTCCACCACCTCCTGCAGCACAGAACCCTCCACCACCTTCTGCAGCACGTACCGCTCCACCACCTCCTGCAGCAGCACGGACCCCTCCACCACCTCCTGCAGCACGAACCCCTCCACCACCTGCTGCAGCACGGACCCCTCCCCCTCCTGCAGCAGCACGGACCCCTCCACCACCTCCTACAGCACAGACCCCTCCACCACCTCCTACTCCTACAGCACGGACCCCTCCACCACCTCCTACAGCACGGACCCCTCCACAACCTGCTGCAGCACGGACCCCTCCACCACCTCCTACAGCAGAGACCCCTCCACCACCTCCTGCAGCACGGACCCCTCCACCACCTCCTACAGCACAGACCCCTCCACCATCTCCTACAGCACAGACCCCTCCACCACCTCCTACAGCACGGACCCCTCCACCACCTCCTGCAGCACGGACCCCTCCACCACCTCCTGCAGCACGGACCCCTCCACCACCTCCTGCAGCACGGACCCCTCCACCACCTCCTACAGCACGGACCCCTCCACCACCTCCTGCAGCACGGACCCCTCCACCACCGCGGCATAGACCCCTCCACCACCTCCTGCAGCACGGACCCCTCCACCACCTCCTACAGCACGGACCCCTCCACCACCTCCTGCAGCACGGACCCCTCCACCACCTCCTATAGCACGGACCCCTCCACCACCTCCTACAGCACGGACCCCTCCACCTCCTGCTGCAGCACGGACCCCTCCACCACCTCCTGCAGCTTGGACCCCTCCACCACCTCCTGCAGCATGGACCCCTCCACCACCTCCTGCAGCATGGACCCCTCCACCACCTCCTGCAGCACGGACCCCTCCACCACCTCCTATAGCACAAACCCCTCCACCACCTCCTACAGCACGGACCCCTCCACCACCTCCTGCAGCACGGACCCCTCCATCACCTCCTACAGCACAGACCCCTCCACCACCTCCTGCACCACGGACCCCTCCACCACCGCGGCATAGACCCCTCCACCACCTCCTATACCTCCTACAGCACGGACCCCTCCACCACCTCCTGCAGCACGGACCCCTCCACCAGCTTCTGCAGCACGTACCCCTCCACCACCTCCTGCAGCAGCACGGACCCCTCCACCACCTCCTGCAGCACGAACCCCTCCACCACCTGCTGCAGCACGGACCCCTCCACCTCCTGCAGCAGCACGGACCCCTCCACCACCTCCTACAGCACAGACCCCTCCACCACCTCCTACTCCTACAGCACGGACCCCTCCACCACCTCCTACAGCACGGACCCCTCCACCACCTGCTGCAGCACGGACCCCTCCACCACCTCCTACAGAACAGACCCCTCCACCACCTCCTGCAGCACGGACCCCTCCACCACCTCCTACAGCACAGACCCCTCCACCACCTCCTACAGCACAGACCCCTCCACCACCTCCTACAGCACGGACCCCTCCACCACCTCCTGCAGCACGGACCCCTCCACCACCTCCTACAGCACGGACCCCTCCACCACCTCCTGCAGCACGGACCCCTCCACCACCGCGGCATAGACCCCTCCACCACCTCCTACAGCACGTACCCCTCCACTACCTCCTGCAGCACGGACCCCTCCACCACCTCCTATAGCACGGACCCTACACCACCTCCTACAGCACGGACCCCTCCACCTCCTGCAGCAGCACGGACCCCTCCACCACCTCCTGCAGCATGGACCCCTCCACCACCTCCTGCAGCACAGAACCCTCCACCACCTCCTGCAGCATGTACCCCTCCACCACCTCCTGCAGCATGGACCCCTCCACCACCTCCTGCAGCACGGTCCCCTCCACCACCTCCTATAGCACAAACCCCTCCACCACCTCCTACAGCACGGACCCCTCCACCACCTCCTGCAGCACGGACCCCTCCACCACCTCCTACAGCACAGACCCCTCCACCACCTCCTGCACCACGGACCCCTCCACCACCGCGGCATAGACCCCTCCACCACCTCCTGCAGCACGGACCCCTCCACCACCTCCTACAGCACGGACCCCTCCACCACCTCCTGCAGCACGGACCCCTCCACCACCTCCTGCAGCACGGACCCCTCCACCACCTCCTGCAGAAAGGACCCCTCCACCACCTCCTACAGCACAGACCCCTCCACCACCTCCTATAGCACGGACCCCTCCACCTCCTGCAGCAGCACGGACCCCTCCACCACCTCCTGCAGCACGGACCCCTCCACCACCTCCTGCAGAAAGGACCCCTCCACCACCTCCTACAGCACAGACCCCTCCACCACCTCCTGCAGCAGCACGGACCCCTCCACCTCCTGCTGCAGCACGGACACCTCCACCACCTACTGCAGCACGGACCCCTTCACCACCTCCTGCAGCACGGACCCCTCCACCACCTCCTACAGCAGTACGGACACCTCCACCACCTCCTGCAGCATGGACCCCTCCACCACCTCCTGCAGCACGGACCCCTCCACCACCTCCTACAGCACAGACCCCTCCACCACCTCCTGCACCACGGACCCCTCCACCACCGCGGCATAGACCCCTCCACCACCTCATGCAGCACGGACCTCTCCACCACCTCCTACAGCACGGACCCCTCCACCACCTCCTGCAGCACGGACCCCTCCACCACCTCCTATAGCACTGACCCCTCCACCACCTCCTACAGCACGGACACCTCCACCTCCTGCAGCAGCACGGACCCCTCCACCACCTCCTGCAGCATGGACCTCTCTACCTCCTGCAGCACAGAACCCTCCACCACCTCCTGCAGCATGGACCCCTCCATCACCTCCTGCAGCATGGACCCCTCCACCACCTCCTGCAGCACGGACCCCTCCACCACCTCCTGCAGAAAGGACCCCTCCACCACCTCCTACAGCACAGACCCCTCCACCACCTCCTGCAGCAGCACGGACCCCTCCACCTCCTGCTGCAGCACGGACACTTCCACCACCTCCTGCAGCACGGACCCCTCCACCACCTCCTGCAGCACGGACCCCTCCACCACCTCCTACAGCACGGACCCATCCACCACCTCCTCCTGCAGCAGCACGGACCCCTCCACCACCTCCTGCAGCACGGACCCCTCCACAACCTCCTACAGCACGGACCACTCCACCACCTCCTGCAGCAGGACGGACCCCTCCACCACCTCCTGCAGCACGGACCCCTCCACCGCCTCCTACAGCACGGACCCCTCCACCACCTCCTGCAGCACGGACCTCTCCACAACCTCCTACAGCACGGACCCCTCCACTACCTCCTGCAGCAGCACGGACCCCTCCACCACCTCCTACAGCACGGACCAATCCACCACCTCCTACAGCAGCACGGACCCCTCCACCACCTCCTACAGCACGGACCCCCCACCACCTCCTCCTGCAGCACAGACCCCTCCACCACCTCCTACAGCGCGGACCCCTCCACCACCTCCTACAGCACAGACCCCTCCACCACCTCCTGCAGCACGGACCCCTCCACCACCTCCTGCAGCACGGGCCCCTCCACCGCCTCCTACAGCACGGACCCCTCCACCACCTCCTGCAGCATGGACCCCTCCACCATCTCCTGCAGCACGGACCCCTCCACCGCCTCCTACAGCACGGACCCCTCCACCACCTCCTGCAGCACGAACCTCTCCACAACCTCCTACAGCACGGACCCCTCCACCACCTCCTGCAGCAGCACGGACCCCTCCACCACCTCCTACAGCACGGACCCCTCAACCACCTCCTACAGCACCGTTCCCTCCACCACCTCCTACAGCAGCACGGACCCCTCCACTACCTCCTGCAGCAGCACGGACCCCTCCACCACCTCCTACAGCACGGACCCCTCCACCACCTCCTACAGCACGGACCCCTCCACCAACTCCTACAGCACGGACCCCTCCACTACCTCCTGCAGCAGCACGGACTCCTCCACCACCTCCTAAAGCACGGACCCCTCCACTACCTCCTACAGCACGGACCCCTCCACCACCTCCTGCAGCACGGACCCCTTCATCACCTCCTGCAGCACGGACCTCTCCAAAACCTCCTACAGCACGGACCCCTCCACTACCTCCTGCAGCAGCACGGATCCCTCCACCACCTCCTACAGCACGGACCCCTCCACCACCTCCTACAGCAGCACGGACCCCTCCACCACCTCCTACAGCACGGACCCCTCCACCACCTCCTACAGCACCGTTCCCTCCACCACCTCCTACAGCACCGTTCCCTCCACCACCTCCTACAGCAGCACGGACCCCTCCACTACCTCCTGCAGCAGCACGGACCCCTCCACCACATCCTACAGCACGGACCCCTCCACCACCTCCTACAGCACGGACCCCTCCACCACCTCCTACAGTACGGACCCCTCCACTACCTCCTGCAGCAGCACGGACCCCTCCACCACCTCCTGCAGCAGCACGGACCCCTCCACCACCTCCTACAGCACGGACCCCTCCACTACCTCCTACAGCACGGACCCCTCCACCACCTCCTGCAGCACAGACCCCTCCACCACCTCCTGCAGCACAGACCCCTCCACCACCTCCTGCAGCACAGACCCCTCCACCGCCTCCTACAGCACAGAACCCTCCACCACCTCCTCCTGCAGCAGCACGGACCCCTCCACCACCTCCTACAGCACAGACCCCTCCATACCTCCTGCAGCACGGACCCCTCCACCACCTCCTCCTGCAGCAGCACGGACCCCTCCACCACTTCCTCCTGCAGCATGGACCCCTCCACCACCTCCTACAGCACAGACCCCTCCACCACCTCCTACAGCACGGACCCCTCCACCACCTCCTACAGCACGGACCCCTCCACCACCTCCTACAGCACGGACCCCTCCACCACCTCCTGCAGCACGGACCCCTCCACCACCTCCTACAGCACGGACCCCTCCACCACCTCCTACAGCACGGACCCCTCCACCACCTCCTACAGCACAGACCCCTCCACCACCTCCTCCTGCAGCAGCACGGACCCCTCCACCACCTCCTCCTTCAGCACGGACCCCTCCACCACCTCCTACAGCAGCACAGACCCTTCCACCACCTCCTGCAGCACGGACCCCTCCACCACCTCCTACAGCAGCACAGACCCTTCCACCACCTCCGACAGCACGGACCCCTCCACCACCTCCTGCAGCACGGACCCCTCCACCACCTCCTACAGCACGGACCCCTCCACCACCTCCTACAGCACGGACCCCTCCACCACCTCCTCCTGCAGCAGCACGGACCCCTCCACCACCTCCTGCAGCACGGACCCCTCCACCACCTCCTGCAGCACGGACCCCTCCACCACCTCCTGCAGCACGGACCCCTCCACCACCTCCTGCAGCACGGACCCCTCCACCACCTCCTACAGCACGGACCCCTCCACCACCTCCTGCAGCACGGACCCCTCCACCACCGCGGCATAGACCCCTCCACCACCTCCTGCAGCACGGACCCCTCCACCACCTCCTACAGCACGGACCCCTCCACCACCTCCTGCAGCACGGACCCCTCCACCACCTCCTATAGCACGGACCCCTCCACCACCTCCTACAGCACGGACCCCTCCACCTCCTGCTGCAGCACGGACCCCTCCACCACCTCCTGCAGCTTGGACCCCTCCACCACCTCCTGCAGCACAGAACCCTCCACCACCTCCTGCAGCATGGACCCCTCCACCACCTCCTGCAGCTTGGACCCCTCCACCACCTCCTGCAGCACGGACCCCTCCACCACCTCCTATAGCACAAACCCCTCCACCACCTCCTACAGCACGGACCCCTCCACCACCTCCTGCAACACGGACCCCTCCACCACCTCCTACAGCACAGACCCCTCCACCACCTCCTGCACCACGGACCCCTCCACCACCGCGGCATAGACCCCTCCACCACCTCCTATAGCACAAACCCCTCCACCACCTCCTACAGCACGGACCCCTCCACCACCTCCTGCAGCACAGAACCCTCCACCACCTTCTGCAGCACGTACCGCTCCACCACCTCCTGCAGCAGCACGGACCCCTCCACCACCTCCTGCAGCACGAACCCCTCCACCACCTGCTGCAGCACGGACCCCTCCCCCTCCTGCAGCAGCACGGACCCCTCCACCACCTCCTACAGCACAGACCCCTCCACCACCTCCTACTCCTACAGCACGGACCCCTCCACCACCTCCTACAGCACGGACCCCTCCACCACCTGCTGCAGCACGGACCCCTCCACCACCTCCTACAGCAGAGACCCCTCCACCACCTCCTGCAGCACGGACCCCTCCACCACCTCCTACAGCACAGACCCCTCCACCACCTCCTACAGCACAGACCCCTCCACCACCTCCTACAGCACGGACCCCTCCACCACCTCCTGCAGCACGGACCCCTCCACCACCTCCTGCAGCACGGACCCCTCCACCACCTCCTGCAGCACGGACCCCTCCACCACCTCCTACAGCACGGACCCCTCCACCACCTCCTGCAGCACGGACCCCTCCACCACCGCGGCATAGACCCCTCCACCACCTCCTGCAGCACGGACCCCTCCACCACCTCCTACAGCACGGACCCCTCCACCACCTCCTGCAGCACGGACCCCTCCACCACCTCCTATAGCACGGACCCCTCCACCACCTCCTACAGCACGGACCCCTCCACCTCCTGCTGCAGCACGGACCCCTCCACCACCTCCTGCAGCTTGGACCCCTCCACCACCTCCTGCAGCATGGACCCCTCCACCACCTCCTGCAGCATGGACCCCTCCACCACCTCCTGCAGCACGGACCCCTCCACCACCTCCTATAGCACAAACCCCTCCACCACCTCCTACAGCACGGACCCCTCCACCACCTCCTGCAGCACGGACCCCTCCATCACCTCCTACAGCACAGACCCCTCCACCACCTCCTGCACCACGGACCCCTCCACCACCGCGGCATAGACCCCTCCACCACCTCCTATAGCACAAACCCCTCCACCACCTCCTACAGCACGGACCCCTCCACCACCTCCTGCAGCACGGACCCCTCCACCAGCTTCTGCAGCACGTACCCCTCCACCACCTCCTGCAGCAGCACGGACCCCTCCACCACCTCCTGCAGCACGAACCCCTCCACCACCTGCTGCAGCACGGACCCCTCCACCTCCTGCAGCAGCACGGACCCCTCCACCACCTCCTACAGCACAGACCCCTCCAACACCTCCTACTCCTACAGCACGGACCCCTCCACCACCTCCTACAGCACGGACCCCTCCACCACCTGCTGCAGCACGGACCCCTCCACCACCTCCTACAGAACAGACCCCTCCACCACCTCCTGCAGCACGGACCCCTCCACCACCTCCTACAGCACAGACCCCTCCACCACCTCCTACAGCACAGACCCCTCCACCACCTCCTACAGCACGGACCCCTCCACCACCTCCTGCAGCACGGACCCCTCCACCACCTCCTGCAGCACGGACCCCTCCACCACCTCCTGCAGCACGGACCCCTCCACCACCTCCTGCAGCACGGACCCCTCCACCACCTCCTACAGCACGGACCCCCCCACCACCTCCTGCAGCACGGACCCCTCCACCACCGCGGCATAGACCCCTCCACCACCTCCTACAGCACGTACCCCTCCACTACCTCCTGCAGCACGGACCCCTCCACCACCTCCTATAGCACGGACCCTACACCACCTCCTACAGCACGGACCCCTCCACCTCCTGCAGCAGCACGGACCCCTCCACCACCTCCTGCAGCATGGACCCCTCCACCACCTCCTGCAGCACAGAACCCTCCACCACCTCCTGCAGCATGTACCCCTCCACCACCTCCTGCAGCATGGACCCCTCCACCACCTCCTGCAGCACGGTCCCCTCCACCACCTCCTATAGCACAAACCCCTCCACCACCTCCTACAGCACGGACCCCTCCACCACCTCCTGCAGCACGGACCCCTCCACCACCTCCTACAGCACAGACCCCTCCACCACCTCCTGCACCACGGACCCCTCCACCACCGCGGCATAGACCCCTCCACCACCTCCTGCAGCACGGACCCCTCCACCACCTCCTACAGCACGGACCCCTCCACCACCTCCTGCAGCACGGACCCCTCCACCACCTCCTGCAGCACGGACCCCTCCACCACCTCCTGCAGAAAGGACCCCTCCACCACCTCCTACAGCACAGACCCCTCCACCACCTCCTATAGCACGGACCCCTCCACCTCCTGCAGCAGCACGGACCCCTCCACCACCTCCTGCAGCACGGACCCCTCCACCACCTCCTGCAGAAAGGACCCCTCCACCACCTCCTACAGCACAGACCCCTCCACCACCTCCTGCAGCAGCACGGACCCCTCCACCTCCTGCTGCAGCACGGACACCTCCACCACCTACTGCAGCACGGACCCCTTCACCACCTCCTGCAGCACGGACCCCTCCACCACCTCCTACAGCAGTACGGACACCTCCACCACCTCCTGCAGCATGGACCCCTCCACCACCTCCTGCAGCACGGACCCCTCCACCACCTCCTACAGCACAGACCCCTCCACCACCTCCTGCACCACGGACCCCTCCACCACCGCGGCATAGACCCCTCCACCACCTCATGCAGCACGGACCTCTCCACCACCTCCTACAGCACGGACCCCTCCACCACCTCCTGCAGCACGGACCCCTCCACCACCTCCTATAGCACTGACCCCTCCACCACCTCCTACAGCACGGACACCTCCACCTCCTGCAGCAGCACGGACCCCTCCACCACCTCCTGCAGCATGGACCTCTCTACCTCCTGCAGCACAGAACCCTCCACCACCTCCTGCAGCATGGACCCCTCCATCACCTCCTGCAGCATGGACCCCTCCACCACCTCCTGCAGCACGGACCCCTCCACCACCTCCTGCAGAAAGGACCCCTCCACCACCTCCTACAGCACAGACCCCTCCACCACCTCCTGCAGCAGCACGGACCCCTCCACCTCCTGCTGCAGCACGGACACTTCCACCACCTCCTGCAGCACGGACCCCTCCACCACCTCCTGCAGCACGGACCCCTCCACCACCTCCTACAGCACGGACCCATCCACCACCTCCTCCTGCAGCAGCACGGACCCCTCCACCACCTCCTGCAGCACGGACCCCTCCACAACCTCCTACAGCACGGACCACTCCACCACCTCCTGCAGCAGGACGGACCCCTCCACCACCTCCTGCAGCACGGACCCCTCCACCGCCTCCTACAGCACGGACCCCTCCACCACCTCCTGCAGCACGGACCTCTCCACAACCTCCTACAGCACGGACCCCTCCACTACCTCCTGCAGCAGCACGGACCCCTCCACCACCTCCTACAGCACGGACCAATCCACCACCTCCTACAGCAGCACGGACCCCTCCACCACCTCCTACAGCACGGACCCCCCACCACCTCCTCCTGCAGCACAGACCCCTCCACCACCTCCTACAGCGCGGACCCCTCCACCACCTCCTACAGCACAGACCCCTCCACCACCTCCTGCAGCACGGACCCCTCCACCACCTCCTGCAGCACGGGCCCCTCCACCGCCTCCTACAGCACGGACCCCTCCACCACCTCCTGCAGCATGGACCCCTCCACCATCTCCTGCAGCACGGACCCCTCCACCGCCTCCTACAGCACGGACCCCTCCACCACCTCCTGCAGCACGAACCTCTCCACAACCTCCTACAGCACGGACCCCTCCACCACCTCCTGCAGCAGCACGGACCCCTCCACCACCTCCTACAGCACGGACCCCTCAACCACCTCCTACAGCACCGATCCCTCCACCTCCTCCTACAGCAGCACGGACCCCTCCACTACCTCCTGCAGCAGCACGGACCCCTCCACCACCTCCTACAGCACGGACCCCTCCACCACCTCCTACAGCACGGACCCCTCCACCAACTCCTACAGCACGGACCCCTCCACTACCTCCTGCAGCAGCACGGACTCCTCCACCACCTCCTAAAGCACGGACCCCTCCACTACCTCCTACAGCACGGACCCCTCCACCACCTCCTGCAGCACGGACCCCTTCATCACCTCCTGCAGCACGGACCCCTTCATCACCTCCTACAGCACGGACCCCTCCACTACCTCCTGCAGCAGCACGGATCCCTCCACCACCTCCTACAGCACGGACCCCTCCACCACCTCCTACAGCAGCACGGACCCCTCCACCACCTCCTACAGCACGGACCCCTCCACCACCTCCTACAGCACCGTTCCCTCCACCACCTCCTACAGCACCGTTCCCTCCACCACCTCCTACAGCAGCACGGACCCCTCCACTACCTCCTGCAGCAGCACGGACCCCTCCACCACATCCTACAGCACGGACCCCTCCACCACCTCCTACAGCACGGACCCCTCCACCACCTCCTACAGTACGGACCCCTCCACTACCTCCTGCAGCAGCACGGACCCCTCCACCACCTCCTGCAGCAGCACGGACCCCTCCACCACCTCCTACAGCACGGACCCCTCCACTACCTCCTACAGCACGGACCCCTCCACCACCTCCTGCAGCACAGACCCCTCCACCACCTCCTGCAGCACAGACCCCTCCACCACCTCCTGCAGCACAGACCCCTCCACCGCCTCCTACAGCACAGAACCCTCCACCACCTCCTCCTGCAGCAGCACGGACCCCTCCACCACCTCCTACAGCACAGACCCCTCCATACCTCCTGCAGCACGGACCCCTCCACCACCTCCTCCTGCAGCAGCACGGACCCCTCCACCACTTCCTCCTGCAGCACGGACCCCTCCACCACCTCCTACAGCACAGACCCCTCCACCACCTCCTACAGCACGGACCCCTCCACCACCTCCTACAGCACGGACCCCTCCACCACCTCCTACAGCACGGACCCCTCCACCACCTCCTGCAGCACGGACCCCTCCACCACCTCCTACAGCACGGACCCCTCCACCACCTCCTACAGCACGGACCCCTCCACCACCTCCTACAGCACAGACCCCTCCACCACCTCCTCCTGCAGCAGCACGGACCCCTCCACCACCTCCTCCTTCAGCACGGACCCCTCCACCACCTCCTACAGCAGCACAGACCCTTCCACCACCTCCTGCAGCACGGACCCCTCCACCACCTCCTACAGCAGCACAGACCCTTCCACCACCTCCGACAGCACGGACCCCTCCACCACCTCCTGCAGCACGGACCCCTCCACCACCTCCTCCTGCAGCAGCACGGACCCCTCCACCACCTCCTGCAGCACGGACCCCTCCACCACCTCCTACAGCACGGACCCATCCACCACCTCCTCCTGCAGCAGCACGGACCCCTCCACTACCTCCTGCAGCACGGACCCCTCCACCACCTCCTACAGCACGGACCACTCCACCACCTCCTGCAGCAGCAAGGACCGCTCCGCCACCTCCTGCAGCACGGACCACTCCACCACCTCCTGCAGCACGGACCCCTACACCGCCTCCTACAGCACGGACCCCTTCACGGACCCCTCCACCACCTCCTACAGCACGGACCCCTCCACCACCTCCTACAGCACGGACCACTCCACCACCTCCTGCAGCAGCACGGACCCCTCTGCCACCTCCTGCAGCACGGACCCCTCCACCACCTCCTGCAGCACGGACCCCTGCACCGCCTCCTACAGCACGGACCCCTGCACGGACCCCTCCACCACCTCCTACAGCACGGACCCCTCCACCACCTCCTACAGCACGGACCCCTCCACCACCTCCTACAGCACGGACCCCTCCACCACCTCCTACAGCACAGACCCCTCCACCACCTCCTGCAGCACGGACCCCTCCACCACCTCCTGCAGCACGGACCCCTCCACCGCCTCCTACAGCACGGACCCCTCCACCACCTCCTGCAGCACGGACCCCTCCACCACCTCCTGCAGCACGGACCCCTCCACCACCTCCTGCAGCACGGACCTCTCCACAACCTCCTACAGCACGGACCCCTCCACTACCTCCTGCAGCAGCACGGACCCCTCCACCACCTCCTGCAGCACGGACCCCTCCACCACCTCCTCCTGCAGCAGCACGGACCCCTCCACCACTTCCTCCTGCAGCATGGACCCCTCCACCACCTCCTACAGCACAGACCCCTCCACCACCTCCTACAGCACGGACCCCTCCACCACCTCCTACAGCACGGACCCCTCCACCACCTCCTACAGCACGGACCCCTCCACCACCTCCTGCAGCACGGACCCCTCCACCACCTCCTACAGCACGGACCCCTCCACCACCTCCTACAGCACGGACCCCTCCACCACCTCCTACAGCACAGACCCCTCCACCACCTCCTCCTGCAGCAGCACGGACCCCTCCACCACCTCCTCCTTCAGCACGGACCCCTCCACCACCTCCTACAGCAGCACAGACCCTTCCACCACCTCCTGCAGCACGGACCCCTCCACCACCTCCTACAGCAGCACAGACCCTTCCACCACCTCCTGCAGCACGGACCCCTCCACCACCTCCTGCAGCACGGACCCCTCCACCACCTCCTACAGCACGGACCCCTCCACCACCTCCTACAGCACGGACCCCTCCACCACCTCCTCCTGCAGCAGCACGGACCCCTCCACCACCTCCTGCAGCACGGACCCCTCCACCACCTCCTACAGCACGGACCCCTCCACCACCTCCTCCTGCAGCAGCACGGACCCCTCCACCACCTCCTGCAGCACGGACCCCTCCACCACCTCCTACAGCACGGACCACTCCACCACCTCCTGCAGCAGCAAGGACCGCTCCGCCACCTCCTGCAGCACGGACCACTCCACCACCTCCTGCAGCACGGACCCCTGCACCGCCTCCTACAGCACGGACCCCTTCACGGACCCCTCCACCACCTCCTACAGCACGGACCCCTCCACCACCTCCTACAGCACGGACCACTCCACCACCTCCTGCAGCAGCACGGACCCCTCTGCCACCTCCTGCAGCACGGACCCCTCCACCACCTCCTGCAGCACGGACCCCTGCACCGCCTCCTACAGCACGGACCCCTGCACGGACCCCTCCACCACCTCCTACAGCACGGACCCCTCCACCACCTCCTACAGCACGGACCCCTCCACCACCTCCTACAGCACGGACCCCTCCACCACCTCCTACAGCACAGACCCCTCCACCACCTCCTGCAGCACGGACCCCTCCACCACCTCCTGCAGCACGGACCCCTCCACCGCCTCCTACAGCACGGACCCCTCCACCACCTCCTGCAGCACGGACCCCTCCACCACCTCCTGCAGCACGGACCCCTCCACCACCTCCTGCAGCACGGACCTCTCCACAACCTCCTACAGCACGGACCCCTCCACTACCTCCTGCAGCAGCACGGACCCCTCCACCACCTCCTACAGCACGGACCCCTCCACCACCTCCTACAGCAGCACGGACCCCTCCACCACCTCCTACAGCACGGACCCCTCCACCACCTCCTACAGCACGGACCCCTCCACCACCTCCTACAGCACGGACCCCTCCACCACCTTCTACAGTACGGACCCCTCCACTACCTCCTGCAGCAGCACGGACCCCTCCACCACCTCCTGCAGCACCCCGGACCCCTCCACCACTTCCTACAGCACGGACCCCTCCACTACCTCCTACAGCACGGACCCCTCCACCACCTCCTGCAGCACAGACCCCTCCACCACCTCCTGCAGCACAGACCCCTCCACCACCTCCTGCAGCACAGACCCCTCCACCGCCTCCTACAGCACGGACCCCTCCACCACCTCCTCCTGCAGCAGCACGGACCCCTCCACCACCTCCTACAGCACAGACCCCTCCATACCTCCTGCAGCACGGACCCCTCCACCACCTCCTCCTGCAGCAGCACGGACCCCTCCACCACCTCCTCCTGCAGCATGGACCCCTCCACCACCTCCTACAGCACAGACCCCTCCACCACCTCCTACAGCACGGACCCCTCCACCACCTCCTACAGCACGGACCCCTCCACCACCTCCTACAGCACGGACCCCTCCACCACCTCCTGCAGCACGGACCCCTCCACCACCTCCTACAGCACGGACCCCTCCACCACCTCCTACAGCACGGACCCCTCCACCACCTCCTACAGCACAGACCCCTCCACCACCTCCTCCTGCAGCAGCACGGACCCCTCCACCACCTCCTCCTTCAGCACGGACCCCTCCACCACCTCCTACAGCAGCACAGACCCTTCCACCACCTCCTCCTGCAGCATGGACTCCTCCACCACCTCCTAAAGCACGGACCCCTCCACTACCTCCTACAGCACGGACCCCTCCACCACCTCCTGCAGCACGGACCCCTTCACCACCTCCTGCAGCACGGACCTCTCCACAACCTCCTACAGCACGGACCCCTCCACTACCTCCTGCAGCAGCACGGACCCCTCCACCACCTCCTGCAGCACGGACCCCTCCACCACCTCCTACAGCACGGACCCCTCCACCACCTCCTCCTGCAGCAGCACGGACCCCTCCACCACCTCCTGCAGCACGGACCCCTCCACCACCTCCTACAGCACGGACCACTCCACCACCTCCTGCAGCAGCACGGACCCCTCCGCCACCTCCTGCAGCACGGACCACTCCACCACCTCCTGCAGCACGGACCCCTGCACCGCCTCCTACAGCACGGACCCCTGCACGGACCCCTCCACCACCTCCTACAGCACGGACCCCTCCACCACCTCCTACAGCACGGACCACTCCACCACCTCCTGCAGCAGCACGGACCCCTCTGCCACCTCCTGCAGCACGAACCCCTCCACCACCTCCTGCAGCACGGACCCCTGCACCGCCTCCTACAGCACGGACCCCTGCACGGACCCCTCCACCACCTCCTACAGCACGGACCCCTCCACCACCTCCTACAGCACGGACCCCTCCACCACCTCCTACAGCACAGACCCCTCCACCACCTCCTGCAGCACGGACCCCTCCACCACCTCCTGCAGCACGGACCCCTCCACCGCCTCCTACAGCACGGACCCCTCCACCACCTCCTGCAGCACGGACCCCTCCACCACCTCCTGCAGCACGGACCCCTCCACCACCTCCTGCAGCACGGACCTCTCCACAACCTCCTACAGCACGGACCCCTCCACTACCTCCTGCAGCAGCACGGACCCCTCCACCACCTCCTACAGCACGGACCCCTCCACCACCTCCTACAGCAGCACGGACCCCTCCACCGCCTCCTACAGCACGGACCCCTCCACCACCTCCTACAGCACCGTTCCCTCCACCACCTCCTACAGCACCGTTCCATCCACCACCTCCTACAGCAGCACGGACCCCTCCACTACCTCCTGCAGCAGCACGGACCCCTCCACCACCTCCTACAGCACAGACCCCTCCACCACCTCCTACAGCACAGACCCCTCCACCACCTCCTCCTGCAGCAGCACGGACCCCTCCACCACCTCCTGCAGCAGAACGGACCCCTCCACCACCTCCTGCAGCACGGACCCCTCCACCACCTCCTACAGCACGGACCCCTCCACCACCTCCTACAGCACAGACCCCTCCACCACCTCCTCCTGCAGCAGCACGGACCCCTCCACCTCCTCCTTCAGCACGGACCCCTCCACCACCTCCTACAGCAGCACAGACCCCTCCACCACCTCCTACAGCAGCACAGACCCTTCCACCACCTCCTACAGCAGCACGGACCCCTCCACCACCTCCTACAGCAGCACGGACCCCTCCACTACCTCCTGCAGCAGCACGGACCCCTCCACCACATCCTACAGCACGGACCCCTCCACCACCTCCTACAGCACGGACCCCTCCACCACCTCCTACAGTACGGACCCCTCCACTACCTCCTGCAGCAGCACGGACCCCTCCACCACCTCCTGCAGCAGCACGGACCCCTCCACCACCTCCTACAGCACGGACCCCTCCACTACCTCCTACAGCACGGACCCCTCCACCACCTCCTGCAGCACAGACCCCTCCACCACCTCCTGCAGCACAGACCCCTCCACCACCTCCTGCAGCACAGACCCCTCCACCGCCTCCTACAGCACGGACCCCTCCACCACCTCCTCCTGCAGCAGCACGGACCCCTCCACCACCTCCTACAGCACAGACCCCTCCATACCTCCTGCAGCACGGACCCCTCCACCACCTCCTCCTGCAGCAGCACGGACCCCTCCACCACATCCTCCTGCAGCATGGACCCCTCCACCACCTCCTACAGCACAGACCCCTCCACCACCTCCTACAGCACGGACCCCTCCACCACCTCCTACAGCACGGACCCCTCCACCACCTCCTACAGCACGGACCCCTCCACCACCTCCTGCAGCACGGACCCCTCCACCACCTCCTACAGCACGGACTCCTCCACCACCTCCTACAGCACGGACCCCTCCACCACCTCCTACAGCACAGACCCCTCCACCACCTCCTCCTGCAGCAGCACGGACCCCTCCACCACCTCCTCCTTCAGCACGGACCCCTCCACCACCTCCTACAGCAGCACAGACCCTTCCACCACCTCCTACAGCACGGACCCCTCCACCACCTTCTACAGCACGGACCCCTCCACCACCTCCTACAGCACGGACCCCTCCACCACCTCCTACAGCACGGACCCCTCCACCACCTCCTACAGCACGGACCCCTCCACCACCTGCTCCTGCAGCAGCACGGACCCCTCCTTCACCTCCTGCAGCACGGACCCCTCCACCGCCTCCTCCTGCAGCAGCACGGACCCCTCCACCACCTCCTGCAGCACGGACCCCTCCACCACCTCCTACAGCACGGACCACTCCACCACCTCCTGCAGCAGCACGGACCCCTCCGCCACCTCCTGCAGCACGGACCACTCCACCACCTCCTGCAGCACGGACCCCTGCACCGCCTCCTACAGCACGGACCCCTGCACGGACCCCTCCACCACCTCCTACAGCACGGACCCCTCCACCACCTCCTACAGCACGGACCACTCCACCACCTCCTGCAGCAGCACGGACCCCTCTGCCACCTCCTGCAGCACGGACCCCTCCACCACCTCCTGCAGCACGGACCCCTCCACCACCTCCTCCTGCAGCAGCACGGACCCCTCCACCACCTCCTGCAGCAGCACGGACCCCTCCACCACCTCCTGCAGCACGGACCCCTCCACCACCTCCTACAGCACGGACCCCTCCACCACCTCCTACAGCACAGACCCCTCCACCACCTCCTCCTGCAGCAGCACGGACCCCTCCACCTCCTCCTTCAGC
>NW_026600549.1:173382-193382 GCF_029448725.1 Salvelinus fontinalis
ATTTATTTCTGAAACGCTGTGAATTGCTGGGCACGCTTCCAGTTCATGCCGAACGCAGTTGGCATTTCCACATGGCAAGAGGACAGCTTTCCACCAAAAGACGATTAGACCCAAGAAAGGATCCTTTGCCCAAGATACTGATGGAAGAACAGCTCAAAGTAGGACATTTTTATTATGATAAATCGTGTTTCTGTCGAAAAATGTTAGTGGCTTAGGACGCCATGTTTTTTGACGTAGCTTCGCTTGGCGCAAACTGTATTGAAAAGTAAGGATAATTTAAAAAATGTAATTCCGCGATTGTATTAAGAATTAAATTGTCTATCAATCCCTGTCCACCCTATATTCTTTAGTCACGTTTATGAGTATTTATGTATAAGAGTAGATCACTGTCTAATATGGCGCACGGACATTTTCTCACCAGCTGGGCTACATTTCACATTGTCTAACCATGATTTTGGTGGCTAAATATAAACATTTTCGATCAAACTCTATATGGATTGTGTAATATGATGTTACAGGAGTGTCATCTGAAGAATTCTGAGAAGGTTAGTGAAAAAATTAATATATTTTGGCGATGTTGACGTTATCGCTCACTTTGGCTAGAATCAATGCTGGGCTGCTATGTGCTATGTGCTATGCTAATATAACGATTTATTGTGTTTTCGCTGTAAGACACTTAGAAAATCTGAAATATTGTCTGTATTCACAGGATCTGTGTCTTTCGATTAGTGTATGCTGTGTATTTTTACGAAATGTTTGATGATTAGTAAGTAGGTAAACACGTTGCTCTATGTAGTTATTCTAGTCCATTTGTGACGGTGGGTGCAATTGTAACCTATGCCATCTACCTGAAATATGCACTTTTTTCTAACAAAACCTATCCCATACCATAAATATGTTATCAGACTGTCATCTGATGAGTTTTTTTCTTGGTTAGGGGCTATAAATATCTTAGTTTAGCCGAATTGGTGATAGCTACTGGTGTTGGTGGACAAATAAAAGATGGTGGATTATGCTAATGTGTTTTTAGGTAATAGATGTACATCTTTACATATTGTGTCTTCCCTGTAAAACATTTTAAAAATCGGACATGTTGGCTGGATTCACAAGATCTGTGTCTTTCATTAGCTGTATTGGACTTTAATGTGTGAAAGTTAAATATTTTAAAAATATATTTTTTTTGAATTTCGCGGCACTGGTTTTTCAGTGGGGGTGGGGGGGGAGTGCCGCTAGCGGCACCCTCATCCTAGACAGGTTAAAGTTGGTTGCCAACCGCCATATAAAGTCCACAGAAGAAGAAGAAGCCTGAAGGAGGAGAGGTTACTAGAAACTAATTAGGTTTCCCCTTTAATCTGAGGAGTAATTGTCAGAGTAGAGGACCTTGTGTATTTCAGGTAAAATAACAACCCAATGTTTATATCCCAGGACAAATGAGCTAGCAACAGCAAGCTAGCTAGCCAAATTTCCATAAATGTTTAATGCTTTTCAACCTGTCCCCAAATCAATGTAGTACGGTTCAGAGTTTGATATTTCTTTTATTTTTTTTATTTTTCCCTCTTTTCTCCACAATTTTCGTGGTATCTAATTGCTAGTAATTACTATCTTGTCTCATCGCTACAACTCCCGTACGGGCTCGGGAGAGACGAAGGTCGAAAGCCATGCGTCCTCCGAAACCCAACCAAGCTGCACTGCTTCTTAACACAGTGCGCCTCCAACCCGGAAGCCAGCCGCACCAATGTGTCGGAGAAAACACTGTGCACCTGGCCCCCTTGGTTAGCGCGCACTGCGCCCGGCCCGCCACACGAGTCGCTTGTTTGGATATTTCAACCTGCTTGTCCTGATCGTGTCTGGCGTAGATGGACAATATCAGCATGTGGACGATGGCGTACGCCTACGTCTAGTCAGCATGTCAAATTAAGGATGACGTTTTGAGCAGCATCAAGTTTGGTCCCCAATAGTCCCAAATGTTTCCATATAAAAACCAATATGTTGTTCTGGTCATGAAAATCTATGAACCCAAACAAAGAGAGGACTACATTTATATGACTGTACTGTTGTGTGTTCTTCAATAGGCCTGTCTTGAGAACACACTGCGTCTCTCCCTCTGTAACCAACATTGAGGGGGTCTTTCATGACGATGAGAAGAAACGGGGCCGGCTCAGGGTCTGTCATGACGATGAGAAGAAACGGGGCCGGCTCAGGGTCTGTCATGACGATGAGAAGAAACGGGGCCGGCTCAGGGTCTGTCATGACGATGAGAAGAAACGGGGCCGGCTCAGGGTCTGTCATGACGATGAGAAGAAACGGGGCCGGCTCAGGGTCTGTCATGACGATGAGAAGAAACGGGGCCGGCTCAGGGTCTGTCATGATGATGAGAAGAAACGGGGCCAGCTTTAGGCATTTGGAGGCCCTAAGAGATCTGGTTGGGGTTCCGAACAAATTTCAAGCAATTCTCCTCATTTTGCCATGTGGCTCAGATACACATTTTTTCTTCCGTTTTACAGCTAATTTACTGAAATTCTACCCATTTCGCCATTTTTAGATAGCTGGCTAGATTTATCAATCGAAAAATTGTAAGCTGACATGACTAATTGAGTAACTGTCAGTGACTGACATAACACAAGAAAAACTGCTGGTGCACAAACAACATGTTCCTATTTCTACTTATGTATTCTAGTAACTCTCAATAGAAAGTTGAGACGCAGATTGAGTTCCTAAAAAAAATATGTGTAAATAAGCGAAGGCTGACCGCTTATGTCGCTTAGAGAAGAACCTTGTAAAAGTGGAGCATTGGAACCACAGAACCACAGAACCACGGAATCGTGCAACCATGGAAACCACAGAACAGAGAAACCACCGACTTGATTGGTTGATTGTTGATGTGTCCCTCGGGTATTTGGACACCTAAATAATCGATAGAGAACTATTGATCGATTTATCAGTTGACATCGGACAATTGGAATGATCATTAGTCTTAATTTTCACATTATATTTTATTACAGGAGTACATTTAAGAATCACAGTTGGAAAAACATTCATATTTGAACTAAGTGAATTGTTGGGATCTGTAAAATGAAATACACATTATGTACAGAAGGACAGACAGACAGACAGACAGCGATAACTGCATCTCAAATGACACCCTAGTCCCTAGTTAGTTCACTACTTACCATAGGACTCTGGTCAAAAGTAGTGCACTGTATAGGGAATAGGGTGTCAAATGGGACTCACAGGAGAAAATGACCAATGAAGCCATGTGACACTTCAATATTGAACATACCTCGCAAGTAATTGTCTTCTTAATATTAATAATAAATGAATGTTGTGATAATAATAATTATTAATAGTATAATAATTATAATGATAATTATAATAATAACCCAAAATAAGAATAATTATTACAATAAACAATATTAACATATTCAACGCTGTTTTACAATATAACAATGAAATAATTCATATCATTCTAAATATAAAGATATTTACCAACAAACAGACTTTTGACATTTATACTAAAACTCTGGAAATATAATAAAAATGGCAACTTAAAATAATAATATTTTATTACAATAAGAAATATTAATAGTCAATAATAATAATATTAGGGTATTAGAGAGAACAGGTGTTAACCCATGGCTTACTTACTAAACACAAGAATCAGAATGAACAGAACTGCCCATCCCTCTTTGCTTTTCACAAAATACAAAATATTTGCTAAATACAATTTTAAAATACAATAAAAAAACGAGAAATGTCGATGAATGTCACTTGCAATCTATATATGATAGCACTTCTATAACTGTCATTTAGAAACACAGAAGCAGCTCACTGTACGTATAGTATGTGTAGACAATCAGTGGTGTAGTTGGTCCCAGAATATATATGACTTTAACACTATAGACATTATATATCTGTAGAAGACGGTAGTAGAATATCATTTATAGAAGCTTTTCCCAGCAGTCCCTGGGTCCTAGCTCCCTCCAAATAAAACTCCCAACTGTCCAAGGATTCCGGAATGTTATTTCAGAATGTTCCAGAATGTTCCGGAATGTTTGTGAATTCCCCCAAAAAATTGAGTTCCAGAATGTTTGTGAGTTCCAGAATGTTTGTGAGTTCCAGAATATTTGTGAGTTCCGGAATGTTTGTGAGTTCCAGAATGTTCATTAAGTTCTAAGTGTTCTTTTGACGAGTTATAAAAGGAAGTAGTTTTGTTTTGGAAGTATTTTCTCTCCTTATCCATGATGGACATTTCCTGGTGTTGGGGTTAGTAATAAGTTCCAAAAATGATTCTGATTGTGCAATCGTCTCACGTTGTTAAATCTCATTAGCTAATAAAGTTTAGATTTTTCTTTAAATCAATTTTGCATTTTTGTGTTGATAAAGAGGAGCAGCTAGTCAAAATGTCAGCTTCACGTCCCACAGAGTTCAACAACACTCTGCTCCAACTGAAATACAAAAACAAAGCAACTCTCAAGCAGCAAGTATATAGGTCTCCTCTCCTCCTGAATTTCTCCCTCTCCTCCCCTCTCTCTTTATCTCTCCCTCTCTTCTTCTCTTTCTTTATCTCTTCTTCTCTTTCTCTCTATCATTCTTCCTCCAGCTTAGACGATTCTGATAGCTTTAGAAAAATGGTTCTCCTTTATGTCCAAAATACATCCAGTCAAGCAAAGAGGCAGATGTCAGGCCAAGCGACGGACACACACACGGACACATAGTCCGATGACATCATAGCACAGGTTTGAGGGTTTAAAGGGGAAGGGGGATGATTGGTAACAACTGATCGTCTCTTATGTGCAGGTTGAGTAAAAAAAAAATGAAGGTATGAAAATACGTTCAATGAAAGATCCCCTTCCACACCTGAGCTATTAACACACAATCCTAAAATCCTTTCCAGCTTTTGAGTCTCTCTTTCGCATTCTCCCTGAAGTCCTTTATAGCAGGGATCTCTGTTTGAAACCCCATCTTGGAGAATTACAGTCCCTTTTCCGGGTAAAAAAACCCCGCCTCATTTAACAAATCGTGATAGTTGATAGGTTGATAGCTTGATTGTTTGAGAGACGTGTGTGTTAGAGCATGGCTGGAAGAAAAGCCTGGAAAACTCTAGCACTTGCCAGGACTGGATCTGGAGCACCCTGATATATACAAGTGTGAATGAACTCACCTCTGCTCTTCTCTCTCTGCCTCTGGATTCACTTTAAGAGTCTCTCTCTAGCTCTGGATTCACTTTAAGAGTCTCTCTCTAGCTCTGGATTCACTTTAAGAGTCTCTCTCTGCCTCTGGATTCACTTTAAGAGTCTCTCTCTCTCTCCTGTGTAGATTCCCCTGTCTTTTATCCTTTCCCTACGCTTCTTAAATCATTATACCCTGTTTTATCCCTCCTTTCCTTGCCTCCTTTCTTTCTTCCCTACCTCCATCCATCCCTCTAATCCAAATACACTCCCCTAAGAATCTGTTTCCTAAATTGTGCATAACTTCTCTTAACATTAAATCTTCTGTTTTTTTTATTCATTCTTTATATTACATTACTTTTCATTTTATACATAGTTTTGTATATTTCTTGGAAAACAAACGGAATAGAGATTTTTTTTGGCAGCCTCTGTTCTTCTTCTTTGTCTCCCAGAAAGTTCCAATGACTAACAATAACACGACAAAGAGAAGGAATCGGAATTCAGAATGTTCCTTTTTAGAGTTCAAAGGAGACCTCCAACATTCCAAGACATCAGCAAAATGAAAACAAAAGGATGCTAGACCACTCCTGACCTCCCATTCTCCTTTTATTCTCTCTGCCATGTCCTCCATCCATCCTCCTCCTCCTCTCTCTCATTTCTCCTCCCTCTATCCATCCCTCCCTTCCTCCTTGCTTCGTCCAATCCAAATCAACGATCTACACCGCGGCTCCCAGCAGCTCTTCCGTCTTGATGTCGGCTAGGAGATCGGACGGAATCTCGTTCTGGTTAGAATCCAGACCGTAGAACTTCACCTTTAACCCGTCCACCGGATGAACGACCGGCACCGTCACCACTCTGGGAAAGTCCCGGGTCGCCAGCTCAAACCGGCTGGTGCTGGCCAGCTCGATGGCCAGTATACGGAGGAAGAGAGTGGCGAGCTGTTTCCCGAGACAGGAGCGGACGCCGCCGCCGAACGGAAGGTAGTGGAAGCGTCCCTCCTTGTCTTCGCTGCGTTCCTGGGAGAAGCGGTCGGGGTCGAAGGCGTCTACATCCTTGAAGACGGAGGAGGTGTCGTGGGTGTCTCTGATGCTGTACATCACACTCCAACCCTTCGGGATCTGTACCCCCTGGGGACGGAGACAGAGAAACGTGGAAGAGTCATATACGAGACAAAAGACAAGAAAAGACAAAAGAAAAGACAAAAGACAGGACAAAATATAAGAGAAGACAAGACAACGGACAAGACAAGACAAAAGACAAGACAAAATATAAGAGACGACAAGACAATGGACAAGACAAAAGACAAGACAAAATATAAGAGACGACAAGACAACGGACAATACAAGACAAAAGACAAGACAAAATATAAGAGACGACAAGACAATGGACAAGACAAAAGACAAGACAAAATATAAGAGACGACAAGACAACGGACAAGACAAAAGACAAGACAAAAGACAACACAAGAAGACAAGATTGGAAGGGAGAGAGAGAGAGAGAGTGATTAACAGATGACACAATACAAATATACCACTCACATCTAGTTCAAAGGTCTGCAGGGCCGTCCTATACCCCCCAGACACGGGCGTGAAGAGCCTCAGCACCTCCTTGATCACACAGTCCAGATACTTCAGACTAACGATGGTATCCAGGCCCAGCTCCCCTTCGCACAGACAGCCGTTGTGGAGGATCCCCCGGGTCCGGAGCTCCTCTCGTAACTTCTCCAACACGGCAGGGTGGCGAAGCAGCTGCATGATGAGAGACGTGGAGGCGCTGGCCGTGGTGGCAAACGCAGCAAAGATCAGCTCAATGGTCGCCTCCTGGAGACGAAGGGAAGACGGAGAAGAGAGATGTGTTCATTAGGATGAGATCATCTGTAGGGAAACTAATATTAAAAGTACTCTATAGCACCTATATCACTTCTGAAATACATTGATCTGTGAAACTAGTCAGATATCCAATACATTGATCTGTGATACTAGTCAGATATCCAATACATTGATCAGTGATACTAGTCAGATATCCAATACATTGATCTGTGATACTAGTCAGATATCCAATACATTGATCTGTAATATTAGTCAGATATCCAATACATTGATCTGTGATACTAGTCAGATATCCAATACATTGATCTGTAATATTAGTCAGATATCCAATACATTGATCTGTGATACTAGTCAGATATCCAATACATTGATCTGTGAAACTAGTCACATATCCAATACATGGATCTGTGATACTAGTCAGATATCCAATACATTGATCTGTGATACTAGTCAGATATCCAATACATTGATCTGTGATACTAGTCAGATATCCAATACATTGATCTGTGATACTAGTCAGATATCCAATACATTGATCTGTGAAACTAGTCACATATCCAATACATTGATCTGTAATATTAGTCAGATATCCAATACATTGATCTGTGATACTAGTCACATATCCAATACATTGATCTGTGATACTAGTCAGATATCCAATACATTGATCTGTGAAACTAGTCACATATCCAATACATTGATCTGTAATATTAGTCAGATATCCAATACATTGATCTGTGATACTGGTCAGATATCCAATACATTGATCCGTGATATTAGCAAGATACCCAACTTTAAACCAACGTAAAAATAGCAACGGAGGATCTTAAAGGGAAAGTCTGTATTGTTATTTGATAGAGGCTTTATTTAAAGGCAAGTGTTACAAGTGAGACCAAGCAGAAATCAACCATCATATCTCTACAGGTTGGGGTGTTGTGTGGGTTTTATGTTTTAGTGCAGATCAGATAGATATAAATCACTATATAGGGAATAGGGTGCCAGTCCTGGTCTAAAGTAGTGCACTATATAGGGAATAGGGTGCCAGCCCTGGTCTATGGTAGTGCACTATATAGGGAATAGGGTGTCCTTTGGGAAACAGCCATGGTGACTTTCAGCCTGTTAATCATTTTACAAACCTTAAAGGAGACTTGGAGGGGTAGAGAGAGGTAGAGAGAGAGGTAGAGAGGGAGAGAGGTAGAGAGAGAGGTAGAGAGAGAGAGAGAGAGGTAGAGAGGGAGAGAAGTAGAGAGGTAGAGAGAGAGGTAGAGAGGTAGAGAGGTAGAGAGAGGTAGAGAGAGAGGTAGAGAGAGAGGTAGAGAGGTAGAGAGGGAGGTAGAGAGGTAGAAAGAGAGAGAGGTAGAGAGAGAGAGAGGTAGAGAGAGAGGTAGAGAGAGAGGTAGAGAGGTAGAGAGAGATAGAGGTAGAGAGAGAGGTAGAGAGAGAGGTAGAGAGGTAGAGAGAGAGGTAGAGAGAGAGGTAGAGAGAGAGATAGAGGTAGAGAGAGAGGTAGAGAGGTAGAGAGAGAGGTAGAGAGAGAGGTAGAGAGGTAGAGAGAGAGGTAGAGAGGTAGAGAGAGAGAGAGAGAGAGAGAGAGGTAGAGAGATAGAGAGGTAGAAAGAGTTCCTAGGAGAGAAAGGTTCTTACCTTGAGTTCCTGCATTGTGAGTTCAGTGCCGTTCTCTTTTGCGCTCTCCAGCAAGATATCAAGTGCGTCGCTATAATCCTTCCCCTGGGAAGAGAGGGGTTTCTCCCTGATGGCTTTTTCTATTCCTTTCTGGAGTGTGTCCCTGGCACGGATACCCTACAGAAGCAAAAACCCACAGAGACATGTGGTCAGTGATGTGTGTGACAAACAAGAATGGAATATGTTGAAATACACAGTACAGCTTCAGAACAGCATCAGGTCAGAACAGCATCAAGTCAGAACAGCATCAGGTCAGAACAGCATCAAGTCAGAACAGCATCAGGTCAGTACAGCTTCAGAACAGCATCAGGTCAGAACAGCATCAGGTCAGATCAGCATCAAGTCAGATCAGCATCAAGTCAGAACAGCATCAAGTCAGAACAGCATCAAGTCAGATCAGCATCAAGTCAGAACAGCATCAAGTCAGAACAGCATCAAGTCAGAACAGCATCAAGTCAGATCAGCATCAAGTCAGAACAGCATCAAGTCAGAACAGCATCAAGTCAGAACAGCATCAAGTCAGAACAGCTTCAGAACAGCATCAAGTCAGAACAGCATCAAGTCAGAACAGCTTCAGAACAGCATCAAGTCAGAACAGCATCAAGTCAGAACAGCTTCAGAACAGCACCAAGTCAGAACAGCATCAGAAAAGCATGAAGTCAGAACAGCATCAAGTCAGAACAGCATGAAGTCAGAACAGCATCAAGTCAGAACAGCATCAAGTCAGATCAGCATCAAGTCAGAACAGCTTCAGAACAGCTTCAGATCAGCATCAAGTCAGAACAGCATCAAGTCAGAACAGCATCAGAACAGCATCAAGTCAGAACAGCATCAAGTCAGAACAGCATCAAGTCAGAACAGCTTCAGATCAGCATCAAGTCAGAACAGCATCAAGTCAGAACAGCATCATATCAGCATCAAGTCAGAACAGCATCAAGTCAGAACAGCTTCAGATCAGCATCAAGTCAGAACAGCATCAAGTCAGAACAGCATCATATCAGCATCAAGTCAGAACAGCATCAAGTCAGAACAGCATCATATCAGCATCAAGTCAGAACAGCATCAAGTCAGAACAGCTTCAGAACAGCATCAGAACAGCATCAGAACAGCATCAAGTCAGAACAGCATCAAGTCAGCATCAAGTCAGAACAGCAT
This sequence comes from Salvelinus fontinalis, assembly GCF_029448725.1. Taxonomy (NCBI): domain Eukaryota; kingdom Metazoa; phylum Chordata; class Actinopteri; order Salmoniformes; family Salmonidae; genus Salvelinus; species Salvelinus fontinalis. Next base: position 183,218 of record NW_026600549.1, read on the forward strand.
CAAGTCAGAACAGCATCAAGTCAGAACAGCATCAAGTCAGAACAGCATCAAGTCAGAACAGCATCAGAACAGCATCAGAACAGCATCAAGTCAGAACAGCATCAAGTCAGAACAGCATCAAGTCAGAACAGCATCAAGTCAGAACAGCATCAAGTCAGAACAGCATCAGATCAGCATCAAGTCAGAACAGCATCAAGTCAGAACAGCATCATATCAGCATCAAGTCAGAACAGCATCAAGTCAGAACAGCTTCAGATCAGCATCAAGTCAGAACAGCATCAAGTCAGAACAGCATCATATCAGCATCAAGTCAGAACAGCATCAAGTCAGAACAGCTTCAGATCAGCATCAAGTCAGAACAGCATCATATCAGCATCAAGTCAGAACAGCATCATATCAGCATCAAGTCAGAACAGCATCAAGTCAGAACAGCTTCAGATCAGCATCAAGTCAGAACAGCATCAAGTCAGAACAGCATCAAGTCAGAACAGCATCAAGTCAGAACAGCTTCAGAACAGCATCAAGTCAGAACAGCATCAGGTCAGAACAGCATCAGGTCAGAACAGCATCAAGTCAGAACAGCATCAAGTCAGAACAGCTTCAGATCAGCATCAAGTCAGAACAGCATCATATCAGCATCAAGTCAGAACAGCATCAGATCAGTATCAAGTCAGAACAGCATCAAGTCAGAACAGCATCAGAACAGCATCAGATCTAATTTCCGTTGATTTACTTCAGCCTCTTGTTGAGTAGATTAAATCTATGCATATGTGTCTTTGTCTATTAAAGTGCTTGTTGTACATGCACACACTCACCTTCCTGTACCCACTGAACGGCAGGTCTATGGGTAAGGTGAAGATGTTGTCTATGAACTCCTGGAAGGTGTTGAACAGATGTCTCATCTCCTCGTCTGCTACTCTAAACCCCAGCAGCACCCTCACTGCCATGTGGAACGACAGCCTCTGGGATTCCCTGGGGAGGGAGGGAGAGGGGGGGGGGGGTTAATAACCAGACATAGCAACCCTACGTAGCCCTATGTAGCCTTTATGTAGGCTGAAGACCCTGAACCCCAACAACACCCTCACTGCCATGTGGAACGACAGCCTCTGGGACTCCCTGGAGAGGGAGGGAGGGGGGGGTTAATAACCAGACATAGCAACCCTACGTAGCCCTATGTAGCCTTTATATAGGCTAAAGACCCTGAACCCCAACAACACCCTCACTGCCATGTGGAACGGCAGCCTCTGGGACTCCCTGGGGAGGGAGGGAGAGGGGGGGGGGGGGGTTAATAACCAGACATAGCAACCCTACGTAGCCCTATGTAGCCTTTATGTAGGCTGAAGACCCTGAACCCCAGCAGCACCCTCACTGCCATGTGGAACGACAGCCTCTGGGATTCCCTGGGGAGGGAGGGAGAGGGGGGGGTTAATAACCAGACATAGCAACCCTACGTAGCCCTATGTAGGCTGAAGACCCTAAACCCCAGCAGCACCCTCACTGCCATGTGGAACGACAGCCTCTGGGATTCCCTGGGGAGGGAGGGAGAGGGGGGGTTAATAACCAGACATAGCAACCCTACGTAGCCCTATGTAGGCTGAAGACCCTGAACCCCAACAACACCCTCACTGCCATGTGGAACGACAGCCTCTGGGATTCCCTGGGGAGGGAGGGAGAGGGGGGGGGTTAATAACCAGACATAGCAACCCTACGTAGCCCTATGTAGCCTTTATGTAGGCTGAAGACCCTGAACCCCAGCAGCACCCTCACTGCCATGTGGAACGACAGTCTCTGGGATTCCCTGGGGAGGGAGGGAGAGGGGGGGGGGTTAATAACCAGACATAGCAACCCTACGTAGCCCTATGTAGGCTGAAGACCCTAAACCCCAGCAGCACCCTCACTGCCATGTGGAACGACAGCCTCTGGGATTCCCTGGGGAGGGAGGGAGAGAGAGGGGGGGTTAATAACCAGACATAGCAACCCTACGTAGCCCTATGTAGCCTTTATGTAGGCTGAAGACCCTGAACCCCAGCAGCACCCTCACTGCCATGTGGAACGACAGCCTCTGGGATTCCCTGGGGAGGTAGGGAGAGGGGGGGGGGGTTAATAACCAGACATAGCAACCCTACGTAGCCCTATGTAGGCTGAAGACCCTAAACCCAAGCAGCACCCTCACTGCCATGTGGAACGACAGCCTCTGGGACTCCCTGGAGGAAGCAGTCAATCAATCAATCAATTAATCAATCAGTGAGAGTCTAGGAAAGTAACTTCAGAGGAAGAAGGTGTCTAGAAACGAGCAGGGTTCCTCTCCGGGTTTCCTCCTTCCAAGGGAGCCACTCCGAGCCACTGGTTTAGGTTCTGCTTGTTCTGTGGGGGGCTCTTCTAGCTGGAGTGAGTTTTAGAATTACAAGTCACCTGTAGACGTTGATGGGGTCTGGGTTGGAGCTCCACAGCCTCAGTGACTCCTGGATCACCTGCTGGATCTTAGGGAGGTAGGACTGTAGCGCCTCATGACTGAACACCTTGGAAAAGACCTGGAGGAGGATGGGGAGAGGGGGAGAGGGAGGGAGAGGGAGGGAAAGGGGGAGAGAGAAAGAGAGAGAGAGGAAAGAGAGAGGAAAGAGAGAGAAGAGAGAGCGGGAGAGAGGAGAGAGGGTTAGAACCATTTCTTCACCATAACCACAACCCTCTTCCTCACCTTGACCTGACCACATCCACAGACCTCTTCCTCACCCTGACCTGACCACAGACCTCTTCCTCACCTTGACCTGACCACATCCACAGACCTCTTCCTCACCCTGACCTGACCACAGACCTCTTCCTCACCTTGACCTGACCACATCCACAGACCTCTTCCTCACCTTGACCTGACCACATCCACAGACCTCTTCCTCACCCTGACCTGACCACAGACCTCTTCCTCACCTTGACCTGACCACATCCACAGACCTCTTCCTCACCCTGACCTGACCACAGACCTCTTCCTCACCTTGACCTGACCACATCCACAGACCTCTTCCTCACCCTGACCTGACCACAGACCTCTTCCTCACCTTGACCTGACCACATCCACAGACCTCTTCCTCACCTTGACCTGACCACATCCACAGACCTCTTCCTCACCCTGACCTGACCACAGACCTCTTCCTCACCTTGACCTGACCACATCCACAGACCTCTTCCTCACCTTGACCTGACCACATCCACAGACCTCTTCCTCACCCTGACCTGACCACAGACCTCTTCCTCACCTTGACCTGACCACATCCACAGACCTCTTCCTCACCTTGACCTGACCACATCCACAGACCTCTTCCTCACCTTGACCTGACCACATCCACAGACCTCTTCCTCACCTTGACCTGACCACATCCACAGACCTCTTCCTCACCCTGACCTGACCACAGACCTCTTCCTCACCTTGGCCTGACCACAGACCTCTTCCTCACCTTGGCCTGACCACAACCACAGACCTCTTCCTCACCTTGACCTGACCACATCCACAGACCTCTTCCTCACCCTGACCTGACCACAGACCTCTTCCTCACCTTGACCTGACCACATCCACAGACCTCTTCCTCACCCTGACCTGACCACAGACCTCTTCCTCACCTTGACCTGACCACATCCACAGACCTCTTCCTCACCTTGACCTGACCACATCCACAGACCTCTTCCTCACCCTGACCTGACCACAGACCTCTTCCTCACCTTGACCTGACCACATCCACAGACCTCTTCCTCACCTTGACCTGACCACATCCACAGACCTCTTCCTCACCCTGACCTGACCACAGACCTCTTCCTCACCTTGACCTGACCACATCCACAGACCTCTTCCTCACCTTGACCTGACCACATCCACAGACCTCTTCCTCACCTTGACCTGACCACATCCACAGACCTCTTCCTCACCCTGACCTGACCACAGACCTCTTCCTCACCTTGGCCTGACCACAGACCTCTTCCTCACCTTGGCCTGACCACATCCACAGACCTCTTCCTCACCTTGACCTGACCACAGACCTCTTCCTCACCTCTTCCAGACCTCTTCCTCACCCTGACCTGACCATAGACCTCTTCCTCACCTCTTCCAGACCTCTTCCTCACCCTGACCTGACTACATCTCACCTGCATAATGTAACTATTCTCAAAACACTGTATCTGGAGAAAACAGTGCATTACTTTAGACCAGGACTGGCACCCTATTCCCTATAAAGTGCACTACTTTAGACCCATAGGGTGACTCATAAGACCCTGGTCTAAAGTAGTGCACTATATAGGGAATAGGGTGCCAGTCCTGGTCTAAAGTAGTGCACTAGATAGGGAATAGGGTGCCAGTCCTGGTCTAAAGTAGTGCACTAGATAGGGAATAGGGTGCCAGTCCTGGTCTAAAAGTAGTGCACTAGATAGGGAATAGGGAGCCAGTCCTGGTCTAAAGTAGTGCACTATATAGGGAATAGGGGCCATTTAGGATGCAGACCCTAATATGCGTTAGAGGTTTGTTTGGTGAAGAAACATTCTTGTTCCCGTTTTAAAACCTCCAGTCCTTTTCCAGCCCTGGAACTAACAATAGCACTTCATATGACCAGCCAACCCTTACGGCCACATCCCAGAGTACTACAGCTGGCATCCTCAACTCTTACTGCCACATCCCAGAGTACTACAGCTGGCATCCTAAACCCTTACTGCCACATCCCAGAGTACTACAGCTGGCATCCTCAACCCTTACTGCCACATCCCAGAGTACTACAGCTGGCATCCTCAATCCTTACCGCCACATCCCAGAGTACTACAGCTGGCATCCTAAACCCTTACTGCCACATCCCAGAGTACTACAGCTGGCATCCTAAACCCTTACTGCCACATCCCAGAGTACTACAGCTGGCATCCTCAACCCTTACTGCCACATCCCAGAGTACTACAGCTGGCATCCTCAACCCTTACTGCCACATCCCAGAGTACTACAGCTGGCATCCTCAACCCTTAACGCCACATCCCAGAGTATTACAGCTGGCATCCTCAACCCTTACCGCCACATCCCAGAGTACTACAGCTGGCATCCTCAACCCTTACCGCCACATCCCAGAGTACTACAGCTGGCATCCTCAAACCTTACCGCCACATCCCAGAGTATTACAGCTGGCATCCTCAACCCTTACCGCCACATCCCAGAGTACTACAGCTGGCATCCTCAACCCTTACCGCCACATCCCAGAGTACTACAGCTGGCATCCTCAACCCTTACCGCCACATCCCAGAGTACTACAGCTGGCATCCTCAACCCTTACTGCCACATCCCAGAGTACTACAGCTGGCATCCTCAACCCTTACGGCCACATCCCAGAGTACTACAGCTGGCATCCTCAACCCTTACTGCCACATCCCAGAGTACTACAGCTGGCATCCTCAACCCTTACTGCCACATCCCAGAGTACTACAGCTGGCATCCTCAACCCTTACTGCCACATCACAGAGTACTACAGCTGGCATCCTCAACCCTTCTGCCACATCCCAGAGTACTACAGCTGGCATCCTCAACCCTTACCGCCACATCCCAGAGTACTACAGCTGGCATCCTCAACCCTTACCGCCACATCCCAGAGTACTACAGCTGGCATCCTCAACCCTTACCGCCACATCCCAGAATACTACAGCTGGCATCCTCAAACCTTACCGCCACATCCCAGAGTACTACAGCAGGCATCCTCAACCCTTACCGCCACATCCCAGAGTACTACAGCTGGCATCCTCAACCCTTACCGCCACATCCCAGAGTACTACAGCTGGCATCCTCAACCCTTACCGCCACATCCCAGAGTACTACAGCTGGCATCCTCAACCCTTACCGCCACATCCCAGAGTACTACAGCTGGCATCCTCAACCCTTACCGCCACATCCCAGAGTACTACAGCTGGCATCCTCAACCCTTACCGCCACATCCCAGAGTACTACAGCTGGCATCCTCAACCCTTACCGCCACATCCCAGAGTACTACAGCTGGCATCCTCAACCCTTGCCGCCACATCCCAGAGTACTACAGCTGGCATCCTCAACCCTTACCGCCACATCCCAGAGTACTACAGCTGGCATCCTCAAACCTTACCGCCACATCCCAGAGTACTACAGCTGGCATCCTCAACCCTTACTGCCACATCCCAGAGTACTACAGCTGGCATCCTCAACCCTTACTGCCACATCCCAGAGTACTACAGCTGGCATCCTCAACCCTTACTGCCACATCCCAGAGTACTACAGCTGGCATCCTCAACCCTTACTGCCACATCCCAGAGTACTACAGCTGGCATCCTCAACCCTTACTGCCACATCCCAGAGTACTACAGCTGGCATCCTCAAACCTTACTGCCACATCCCAGAGTATTAAAGCTGGCATCCTCAACCCTCTCTCTCTCTCTCTCTCTCTCTCTCTCTCTCTCTCTCTCTCTCTCTCTTCCATCCCCTACCTCCACCTTCCCTCCTCAATCAACCCCTTATTTCTCTCTCTCTCCTACTTTCCTTCCCTCATTCCCTCCCTCTATTTCTTCCTCCCTCCATTCTCCCTCCCTCCATCTCCATCTATGTATCAATGAACAATAGTCTTCAGAGCTTGTGTGGTATTCGTGGCAAAGAACGAGGGAAAGAGGGAGGGGGGGAGACAGTGGGAGAAAGGGAGGCAGGGAGTGGGTGAGAGATAACAGACGGTGTTAAGAGGTTAGAACTACTTGAGGCTGAAACACAACACTGAACCAAGATCAGTATCTACAAAAAATATGTCTCCTAACAGTAATACTAGTTAGTGTATCTCTACCTCCTAACATTAATACTAGTTAGTGTGTTTCTCTACCTCCTAACAGTAATACTAGTTAGTGTGTTTCTCTACCTCCTAACATTAATACTAGTTAGTGTATCTCTACCTCCTAACATTAATACTAGTTAGTGTGTTTCTCTACCTCCTAACCTTAATACTAGTTAGTGTGTTTCTCTACCTCCTAACATTAATACTAGTTAGTGTGTTTCTCTACCTCCTAACCTTAATACTAGTTAGTGTGTTTCTCTACCTCCTAACATTAATACTAGTTAGTGTATCTCTACCTCCTAACAGTAATACTAGTTAGTGTGTTTCTCTACCTCCTAACAGTAATACTAGTTAGTGTGTTTCTCTACCTCCTAACATTAATACTAGTTAGTGTGTTTCTCTACCTCCTAACAGTAATACTAGTTAGTGTGTTTCTCTACCTCCTAACAGTAATACTAGTTAGTGTGTTTCTCTACCTCCTAACATTAATACTAGTTAGTGTATCTCTACCTCCTAACATTAATACTAGTTAGTGTGTTTCTCTACCTCCTAACAGTAATACTAGTTAGTGTATCTCTACCTCCTAACATTAATACTAGTTAGTGTGTTTCTCTACCTCCTAACATTAATACTAGTTAGTGTGTTTCTCTACCTCCTAACAGTAATACTAGTTAGTGTATCTCTACCTCCTAACATTAATACTAGTTAGTGTTTCTCTACCTCCTAACAGTAATACTAGTTAGTGTGTTTCTCTACCTCCTAACATTAATACTAGTTAGTGTATCTCTACCTCCTAACAGTAATACTAGTTAGTGTGTTTCTCTACCTCCTAACAGTAATACTAGTTAGTGTGTTTCTCTACCTCCTAACATTAATACTAGTTAGTGTGTTTCTCTACCTCCTAACAGTAATACTAGTTAGTGTGTATCTCTACCTCCTAACATTAATACTAGTTAGTGTATCTCTAACTCCTAACATTAATACTAGTTAGTGTTTCTCTACCTCCTAACAGTAATACTAGTTAGTGTTTCTCTACCTCCTAACATTAATACTAGTTAGTGTGTGTCTCTACCTCCTAACATTAATACTAGTTAGTGTTTCTCTACCTCCTAACATTAATACTAGTTAGTGTGTTTCTCTACCTCCTAACATTAATACTAGTTAGTGTTTCTCTACCTCCTAACAGTAATACTAGTTAGTGTTTCTCTACCTCCTAACATTAATACTAGTTAGTGTGTATCTCTACCTCCTAACATTAATACTAGTTAGTGTGTATCTCTACCTCCTAACATTAATACTAGTTAGTGTGTTTCTCTACCTCCTAACATTAATACTAGTTAGTGTTTCTCTACCTCCTAACATTAATACTAGTTAGTGTGTTTCTCTACCTCCTAACATTAATACTAGTTAGTGTTTCTCTACCTCCTAACATTAATACTAGTTAGTGTGTTTCTCTACCTCCTAACATTAATACTAGTTAGTGTTTCTCTACCTCCTAACATTAATACTAGTTAGTGTTTCTCTACCTCCTAACATTAATACTAGTTAGTGTTTCTCTACCTCCTAACATTAATACTAGTTAGTGTTTCTCTACCTCCTAACAGTAATACTAGTTAGTGTTTCTCTACCTCCTAACAGTAATACTAGTTAGTGTGTTTCTCTACCTCCTAACATTAATACTAGTTAGTGTGTATCTCTACCTCCTAACAGTAATACTAGTTAGTGTGTATCTCTACCTCCTAACATTAATACTAGTTAGTGTGTATCTCTACCTCCTAACAGTAATACTAGTTAGTGTATCTCTACATCCTAACATTAATACTAGTTAGTGTGTATCTCTACCTCCTAACATTAATACTAGTTAGTGTGTATCTCTACCTCCTAACATTAATACTAGTTAGTGTGTTTCTCTACCTCCTAACATTAATACTAGTTAGTGTGTATCTCTACCTCCTAACATTAATACTAGTTAGTGTTTCTCTACCTCCTAACATTAATACTAGTTAGTGTGTATCTCTACCTCCTAACATTAATACTAGTTAGTGTTTCTCTACCTCCTAACATTAATACTAGTTAGTGTGTTTCTCTACCTCCTAACATTAATACTAGTTAGTGTTTCTCTACCTCCTAACAGTAATACTAGTTAGTGTTTCTCTACCTCCTAACATTAATACTAGTTAGTGTGTATCTCTACCTCCTAACATTAATACTAGTTAGTGTTTCTCTACCTCCTAACAGTAATACTAGTTAGTGTGTATCTCTACCTCCTAACATTAATACTAGTTAGTGTGTTTCTCTACCTCCTAACATTAATACTAGTTAGTGTATCTCTACCTCCTAACAGTAATACTAGTTAGTGTGTATCTCTACCTCCTAACAGTAATACTAGTTAGTGTGTTTCTCTACCTCCTAACAGTAATACTAGTTAGTGTGTATCTCTACCTCCTAACATTAATACTAGTTAGTGTGTTTCTCTACCTCCTAACATTAATACTAGTTAGTGTATCTCTACCTCCTAACATTAATACTAGTTAGTGTGTTTCTCTACCTCCTAACATTAATACTAGTTAGTGTGTTTCTCTACCTCCTAACATTAATACTAGTTAGTTTGTTTCTCTACCTCCTAACAGTAATACTAGTTAGTGTGTTTCTCTACCTCCTAACATTTAATAGCTTTTAATGTATAACCCTTGTAATGTATAGCCCTGTCTATACCTCAACGTGTGTAATGTATAGCCCTGTCTATACCTCAACGTTTGTAATGTATAGCCCTGTCTATACCTCAACGTTTGTAACTTTCTTGTATAAATGTTGGCCAAAAGAGAACCTTGACATCCCTCCATCCCTCCCCTCCAGTCATCCCTCCATCCCTCCTCTCCAGTCATCCCTCCATCCCTCCCCTCCAGTCATCCCTCCATCCCTCCCCTCCAGTCATCCCTCCATCCCTCCTCTCCAGTCATCCCTCCATCCCTCCCCTCCAGTCATCCCTCCATCCCTCCCCTCCAGTCATCCCTCCACTCCAGTCATCCCTCCATCCCTCCATCCCACCACTCAGGTCATCCCTCCACCCCTCCCCTCCAGTCATCCCTCCATCCCTCCCCTCCAGGCATCCCTCCATCCCTCCCCTCCAGTCATCCCTCCATCCCTCCCCTCCAGTCATCCCTCCATCCCTCCCCTCCAGTCATCCCTCCATCCCTCCCCTCCAGTCATCCCTCCATCCCTCCCCTCCAGTCATACCTCAATCCCTCCCCTCCAGTCATCCCTCCATCCCTCCCCTCCAGTCATACCTCAATCCCTCCCCTCCAGTCATTCCTCCATCCCTCCCCTCCAGTCATCACTCCCTCTAGAAAGTTGTAGTGCAGTCCTCTATA
>NW_026600549.1:198382-200276 GCF_029448725.1 Salvelinus fontinalis
AGGTTTAGAGGTCGAGGTTGGGGTTTAGAGGTCGAGGTTAGGGTTAGGGTTTAGAGGTCGAGGTCGGGGTTGAGTGGTCGAGGTTAGGGTTTAGAGGTCGAGGTTAGGGTTAGGGTTTAGAGGTCGAGGTCGGGGTTGAGTGGTCGAGGTTAGGGTTTAGAGGTCGAGGTTAGGGTTTAGAGGTCGAGGTTAGGGTTAGGGTTTAGAGGTCAGGATTTAGAGGTCGAGGTTAGGGTTTAGTGGTCGAGGTTAGGGTTTAGTGGTTGAGGTTAGGGTTTAGTGGTTGAGGTTAGGATTTAGAGGTCGAGGTTAGGGTTTAGTGGTTGAGGTTAGGATTTAGTGGTTGAGGTTAGGATTTAGTGGTCGAGGTTAGGGTTTAGTGGTCGAGGTTAGGATTTAGTGGTCGAGGTTAGGGTTTAGTGGTCGAGGTTAGGGTTTAGTGGTTGAGGTTAGGATTTAGAGGTTGAGGTTAGGATTTAGAGGTTGAGGTTAGGGTTTAGTGGTTGAGGTTGAGGTTAGGATTTAGAGGTTGAGGTTAGGATTTAGAGGTCAAGGTTAGGGTTTAGTGGTTGAGGTTAGGATTTAGAGGTCGAGGTTAGGATTTAGAGGTCGAGATTAGGATTTAGTGGTTGAGGTTAGGATTTAGTGGTCGAGGTTAGAATTTAGAGGTTGAGGTTAGGATTTAGAGGTCGAGGTCGGGGTTTAGTGGTTGAGGTTAGGATTTAGTGGCCGAGGTTAGGATTTAGTGGTTGAGGTTAGGATTTAGTGGTTGAGGTTAGGATTTAGAGGTTGAGGTTAGGATTTAGAGGTTGAGGTTAGGATTTAGAGGTTGAGGTTAGGATTTAGAGGTTGAGGTTAGGATTCGGGTTGGGAAAGCTGATCCTAGATCTGTGCCCTAAGCCAAGGGAAACTTCTACCAGACGCAAACACACACCGACAGCGGCTAACAGGGCAGCCCTTACGACTGCTAGAGTGGACAGAGAGGACTAGAGGGCATACAGAGGTTTACTGTGGCACACACACACACACACACACACACACACACACAGACACACACACACACACACACACACACACACACACACACACACACCTAGGGGTTCCATGTGTGTTTTCCGTCTTTTGGGTTTGAGGCCGAGTTAGGACAACATGGGGGCTTGTCAAACTTACCACTCACACACACACACACACACACACACACACAAACACGCACACCCACACCCACATCCACAGCCACACCCACTCACAAATTACTCAGCAAATACACACAAACATACAATCCCCTAGTCACACACCAAATAAACACACCAACGTACCTAGTCACTCAACAAACGTTTGTAAACACAAACACAAACAGACTTATAAACAAACACACACACACTGACTTAGAAACACACACAGAGGATAATTAATTAGATAGGAGAATAGCACCGGAAAGTGGATGGCTGACATTTTACGTGCTCCTAACCAACTGTTATTTTGTGTGTTTTTTTTATGTTGTTTGTAACTTATTTTGTACATAATGTTTCTGCTATCGTCTCTTATGACTGAAAAGAGATTCTGGACATCAGAAGAGCGATTACTCACCTCAGACTGGACAAAACATTTTTTTTTTTTAAATAAGTGTGATATAATGTTGCTCCTGGGCAAAGCCCAAATCGCTCTCATTCGCAGGAAGAAAATAAGGAAATAGAAGGGAGAGGAGATCGGGGTGCCTTGTGATAGTGTGTTATACTATGATGTTGTTCAATGTGAAATTATTTTTCTCTTCCTGGCAACTGTTTTTAATTTTTTTCTGGAAAATTGTGGATTTTTTTTTTTTTTTTTTTTTTACAATTTACTCTCAGGACCCAATTATAGCAATATTACTGTAGAATATTATGATTTTGTTAAA